>NC_061494.1:21736332-21743832 GCF_022539355.2 Hippoglossus stenolepis | reverse complement strand
ATGGACGTGCGTGTGATTGTGTGTTTATGTGTGTGAGTGTGATTGAGTGCGTGGGTTTTGGTGTGATTGTGTGCGAGTGTGTGTGTATGTGTGAATGTGATTGTGTGTGCATGTTTTGGTGTGTTAGTGTAATTGTGTCTGTGAGAGAGTGTGTGTATGTTTTAGTGTGTGTGTGTGTGTGCGTTTGTGTGAGTGTGCCGGTGATTGTGTGTGTGTTCATGTGTGTGAGTGAGATTGTGTATGTGTCTGTGTGTGCGTGTTTATGTGTGTGAGTGTGTGTAAGAATGTGTGAGTGTGTGTGTGCGTGCGTTTATGTGTGTGTGAGTGTGATTGTGTGCATGTGTGAGTGTGATTGTGTGTGCATGTTTTGTTGTGTTAGCGTAATTGTGTGCGTGTGAGAGTGTGTGTGTGTGCGTGCGTTTATGTGTGTGTGAGTGTGATTGTGTGTGTATGTTTATGTGTGTGTTTGAGTGCGTTTATGTGTGTGTGTGCTTGTGTGTGATTTTTGTGTGCGCGTTTGTGTGAGTGTGATTGTGTGTGCATGTTTTGGTGTGTGTGTGTGTGTGCGTGCGTTTGTGCGAGTGTGCCTGTGAATGTGTGTGTATGTTTATGTGTGTGAGTGAGATTGTGTATGTGTCTGTGTGTGTGTGTTTCTGTGCGTGAGTGTGTGTAAGAATGTGTGAGTGTGTGTGTGCGTGCGTTTATGTGTGTGTGTGATGTGATTGTGTGTGTGTGTTTGTATGGACGTGCGTGTGATTGTGTGTTTATGTGTGTGAGTATGATTGAGTGCGTGGGTTTTGGTGTGAGTGAGATTGTGTGTGTGAATGTGATTGTGTGTGAGTGAGATTGTGTGCGAGTGTGTATGTGTATGTGTGAGTGTGATTGTGTGTGTGTGCGTGTTTATGTGTGTGTTTGAGTGCGTTTGTGTGTGCTTGTATGTGATTTTTGTGTGCGCGTTTGTGTGAGAGTGTGTGTATGTTTTAGTGTGTGTGTGTTTTAGTGTGTGTGTGTGTGCCTTTATGTGTGATTGTGTGTGTGCGTTTGTGTAGTGTGTGTAAGAATGTGTGAGTGTGTGTGTGCGTGCGTTTATGTGTGTGTGAGTGTGATTGTGTGTGTATGTTTATGTGTGTGAGTGAGATTGTGTATGTGTGTGTGTGTGTAATAATGTATGAGTGTGATTGTGTGCGTGTGTGTGATGTGATTGTGTGTGTGTGTTTATGTGTGATTGTGTGTGTGTGCGTGTTTATGTGTGTGTTTGAGTGCATTTATGTGTGTGTGTGCTTTTGTGTGATTTTTGTGTGCGTGTTTGTGTGAGTGTGATTAAGTATGCATGTTTTGGTGTGTTAGTGTAATTGTGTCTGTGAGAGAGTGTGTGTATGTTTATGTGTGTGTGTGTGTGTGTGCGTGCGTTTATGTGTGAGTGCGTTTGTGTGAGTGTGCCTGTGATTGTGTGTGTTTATGTGTGTGAGTGAGATTGTGTATGTGTCTGTGTTGTGATTGTGTGTGTGTTTGTATGGACGTGCGTCTGATTGTGTGTTTTATGTTTGTAGGTGTGATTAGTCATTGGTTTGGTGTGATTGTGTGCATGTGTGAGTGTGATTGTGTGCATGTTTTTGGTGTGTTAAGCTGGTGTGTGCGTGTGAGAAGTGTGTATGTGTGTGTGTTGGTGCGTTTATGTGTGTGTGTGCTTGTGTGTGATTTTTGTGTGCGTGTTTGTGTGAGTCTGATTGTGTGTGCATGTTTTGGTGTGTGTGTGTGTGCGTGCGTTTGTGCGAGTGTGCCTGTGATTGTGTGTGTATGTTTATGTGTGTAGGTGAGATTGTGTATGTGTGTGTGTGTGCGTGTTTATGAGTGAGTGTGTGTGCGTGCGTTTATGTGTGTGTGAGTGTGATTGTGTGTGTGTAATATTAGTGAGTGTGATTGTGTGCGTGATGTGATTGTGTGTGTGTGTTTGTATGGACGTGCGTGTGATTGTGTGTTTGTGTGTGAGTGTGATTGTGTGCGTGGGTTTTGGTGTGAGTGAGATTGTGTGTGTGAATGTGATTGTGTGTGAGTGTGTATGTGTGAGTGTGATTGTGTGTGTGTGTGTGCGTGTTTATGTGTGTGTTTGAGTGCGTTTATGTGTGTGTGTGCTTGTGTGTGATTCTTGTGTGTGCGTTTGTGTGAGTGTGATTGTGTGTGTGAATGTGATTGTGTGTGCATGTTTTAGTGTGTTAGTGTAATTGTGACTGTGAGAGAGTGTGTGTATGTTTTAGTGTGTGTGCGTGCTTTTATGTGTGCGTTTGTGTAAGTGTGAGTGTGCCTGTGATTGTGTGTGTATGTTTATGTGTGTGAGTGAGATTGTGTGTGTGTGTGTGTGTGCGTGTTTATGTGTGTGAGTGTGTGTAAGAATGTGTGAGTGTGTGTGTGTGTGCGTGCATTTATGTGTGTGTGAGTGTGATTGTGTGTGTTTGTGTGTGTAATAATGTGTGAGTGTGATTGTGTGTGTGTGTGTTTGTATGGACGTGCGTGTGATTGTGTGTTTATGTGTGTGAGTGGTTGAGTGTGGTTTTGGTGTGATTATTATTGCATGTGTGTAGGTGTGATTGTGTGCATGTTTTGGTGTGTTAAGCGTAATTGTGTGATGTGAGAGAGAGTGTGTGTATGTGTGTGTGTTTGAGTGCGTTTATGTGTGTGCTTGTGTGTGATTTTGTGTGCGTGTTTGTGTGAGTCTGATTGTGTGTGCATGTTTTGGTGTGTGTGTGTGTGCGTGCGTTTGTGCGAGTGTGCCTGTGATTGTGTGTGTATGTTTATGTGTGTGAGTGAGATTGTGTATGTGTGTGTGTGTGCGTGTTTATGAGTGTGAGTGTGTGTGTGCGTGCGTTTATGTGTGTGTGAGTGTGATTGTGTGTGTGTAATAATGTGTGAGTGTGATTGTGTGCGTGATGTGATTGTGTGTGTGTGTGTTTGTATGGACGTGCGTGTGATTGTGTGTTTATGTGTGTGAGTGTGATTGTGTGCGTGGGTTTTGGTGTGTGTGAGTGTGTATGTGTGAGTGTGATTGTGTGTGTGTGTGCGTGTTTCTGTGTGTGTTTGACTGCGTTTATGTGTGTGTGTGCTTGTGTGTGATTCTTGTGTGTGCGTTTGTGTGAGTGTGATTGTGTGTGTGAATGTGATTGTGTGTGCATGTTTTAGTGTGTTAGTGTAATTGTGACTGTGAGAGAGTGTTTGTATGTTTTAGTGTGTGTGCGTGCTTTTATGTGTGAGCGTTTGTGTGAGTGTGAGTGTGCCTGTGATTGTGTGTGTATGTGTGTGTTTATGTGTGTGAGTGTGTGTAAGAATGTGTGAGTGTGTGTGTGTGTGCGTGCGTTTGTGTGTGTGTGAGTGTGATTGTGTGTGTGTTTGTGTGTGTAATAATGTGTGAGTGTGATTGTGTGTGTGTGTTTGTTATGGTCTTGCGTGTGATTGTGTGTTTATGTGTGTGAGTGTGATTGAGTGTGTGGGTTTTGGTGTGATTGTGTGCATGTGTGTGAGTGTGAGTGTGTGTGCATGTTTTGGTGTGTTAGCATAATTGTGTGTGTGTGTGAGAGAGTGTGTGTATGTGTGTGTATGTTGTGTTATTATTAGAGAGTGAAATGTAAACAAACCTCCAGTTTGGTTGAAGCGTTCCTTTGCGACTTCGAGGTTGTTTTTGAAGACCTGCTGTGCACCAAGAGGTTCCCAGTGTTGCTCTCCCAGTACTCTGCATCATTTGCCTTTAACATCCAGTCCTGTTTGGGTTCTGCTTTCTCTGTGTTGCTGTCTGTGTCGATCTGAGCGTCATCCAACCAAACCAACAGCCACAAACTCTGGAAGGATTTGGGACTTGAGAGGACCCAGTGTAGAAATACTTCAGAGGTAGATCCCTGCAAGAAAATTTCAAGTCATGACTTTAGTTTTCAGACTGTTTTATAAATCACTGAGGAGTCAAGAAGACATGAAGCACATTTCAAAGACCTTCAGCTGTTGTGAGTAAACAAACACAAGAAACACATTCATAGAAAACGTCACTCCAGAGTCCAGACTCTCTTTACTTTGAATATTCTACTCGTCTTAAAATGGATTCAATCTATGACTCAAATCTAATATTAGAAAATAATATTTTCTACTGCAAGTATTTAATGCTTGAAGTGAGAAACTACTTCAATTTCCAAGATTTTCGATGAGACTTTTATTCTTAAAGTCAGCCAAATAGTTGGTTTCTCTCTCTTTATATATCAATATATATGTATCCATATATACACATATACATTTATACTGGACCCAGTGAACAAAACAAAGTGGGACATTTATTACGAGAGGGCTTGACTATTTTTAAAATGTATAGACTCAGAAAATGTTTGACAGCAATAATAACAATATGACAACTTGTTCATTAGGTTGTCAACAACATTTCCTGATTCAGATCCATCGACTGAAAATAATTCATCTGTCGTTTGGCTCAGTTCCTAAGATGTCAAGTCAAATGCTTGCTGACAGCGACATGTAATTGAGACTTGATGTTTCAATGTTGAACACAACTTCATTATAAATAACTATAAATCGGATATTGTCCAAACAGAACTTGAATTAAGAAAATAAAATGTATGTTTGTTTTTTAAAGAAGATGTGATAAATGCACTTATTCTTTGTTTATTCTGTAAAAATACACGTGGTGCATGTGAGCAAACATAAAGGCTGATACCTTCCTTATCACGAGCAGACTCACATCCAAGCAGTCCGGCTTCAGGGCAGATGTTATCACGTTAGAAAGTATTAACAGACATCTGTCTGTATTCATCATGGAAGCAGCCTCGTCCTGATTCTTTGTCTCCCTGCTTCTTTTCACTGACATCATTTACATTGAGATGAATTTGTGTTTTGTATCGGTAACAATGTGTATTGGATTGATTGTATTGGAGGAGGAGGTCACATTGATAACAAATCATTAATTTAGTAATATCTCATGTCAGTGATATTGCTCACGGTCTTTATCAGACTAAATGATGTTAGACATTGGCACCAACAAAGCAGGAAGCTGTTCGTCCTCAGCAGCTTCCTGTTACTATGGAAACAGCGCCATCTACTGACTACAATAACAAACCGAAACCTGAGTCGTCGCCTTATTTCAAACTTTGTCAGTTTACACAGTTTAGATAAAATAACTGAGGTGTTTGAATCGCTGGGAGATGAATCATAAATAATAATAATTATTATTAATAATAATAATAATAAAATGATGTTAAAATATTTATATTTACATAAATAACAGTCTTGATTCATATCAACAGACTGAACTATTTCTTCACAACTTTTTATAAACCAACAAACATGAGACACGTCATGAATAACTAAGTCTGAAACAATAAAGTTCATAATGTGCACAAGACAAGAAACTCTTGTTTCATCGCTGAGTTTAAACGTGGCTTCGTTTTCACTGTTTCCTGATTCATCAGGTCTGTTTGGACACTTTCGCTTCAGAATCGCTGCGTCATTTCGTCCAGATGGTTCTGACCAGAGTAAGAAGTCAAATAACGGTCAGGATCAAGAAAGAAAAGTCCTGTTCAGTTGATCTTACTGAAATGAATATAATCTTTCCTTCTCACGTGAGATCGATGACATTCACTGCCATGAACTTTTAAATCATGTCTTGAAACGTTATTAAGCTACAAATCTGCAACGAAGGAACCAAACATCAAACATTACAATAGACCTCAAATCTTTAGTGTCTTTTAAAAACATGGGCATTTTTACTTTCACTTCAAATCGACCAAATAAAATAAAACAAAGTAGAAACGTGGACTTTAACTCACGTGCCGTCGCTTGTGTGCTCCTGCCAGGAAGCAGGGACAATTACAGTGAACATGGTGAGCAGTGGTGTATTATTCCTCTTTGCTGGGCTGGTAGATGAGCTCTTCTCTTCACGGAGAGACGGACTCCTGTGGAGACAAGGGCAGAAACTTGGGAGACGAGGACAAACTGTGGGGCGGGGACATCCTCTGAGCCAATGGGAATTTAGGATCCAGCCTCCACGTCACTTAAGGCTGGTGAAACTCAGCAACTGAGGTGTAGAAGGAAAAGTGAAGGTAACGAACTGCATGATCCTTCTTCACACCCTGTAGAGTCGAATAATATATTTTTAAGATAATGTGTTGATTGTATTATTGTATTTTTAGGATATTGTGCTTGTATGATAATGTATTTGTAGGATATTGTACTTGTAGGATATTGTACTCATAGGATAAAATATTTTTAGATCGTTTGTATTAATTGCAACATTTTGTAAGATAATCTGTTTATAGGATTATTGTATTTGTAGGATAATGTATTTGTGCCAGTGCATTTTCTATGGGACAGACAACCTGAAAACAAGCCCCACGGCAAACAACTAACTAACACAGATGAGCCCATTATTCAAGACTTGAACAATTTAATAACACAAGATATTGAACGTGAAGCCATATTTTACGTCTGTTTACTCACCCAAATTTAAATAATAAAACCACAGCAGAAAGAGAACACAAGCATCGAACAACTCTGTTGTGTTGCTGAAAACTGCTCAGACAAGAAATTGAACTCTTCTGTTGATATTTTGAACAGCTGATGTGTGTTTCATTTCTGTTTCACTCTCCACTTTCTGTTCACAAGCACTTTATAAAATGTCACTCATTCGTGTTCCACTGAATCGATGTTGACACTGAGGCTTAGTTGACAAAGCTCATCACACTCGACCATAGAGTTCACCTATATAATATAATGTCCTCTGAAATCATGGAGGACAGTATTTATGTGTGTGTGTGTGTGTGTGTGTGTGTGTGTGTGTGTGTGTGTGTGTGTGTGTGTGTGTGTGTGTGTGTGTGGCGTGTGCGTGTGTGTACAGGTTAGATCTCTTGTTCAGTTCTCAGTCACAGTGCCACAGCACCTGAGCACAAACAGCACATCCTGTTTCTGGAAAATCACGGCGCTTTTCTTTAGTTATATGACGCTGAGTCTTGATACTTGATCTGAGGCCGGATCACAGTGATGGGTTCATTTGTCTCTTTCAGGGCCTGAGGCTTCTTGTCCTCCTCGTTTGTCCACATTCTCTAATTGTCAACAGAATACTTCCTCAAACACAATCAAAAGATAAGTGAGGAATCAAACTTTGTCATGTAACACACACACACACACACACACACACACACACACACACACACACACACACACACACACACACACACACACACACACACACACACACACACAAAATACAAATAAAGTGTGTACATTCACTTAAAAATAATAAGACACTGCATCGTATAAGGAAAATATGTGATGCAATCTCATACAAAATATTTGCACGTTAAAAGTGGGTTCGTTGAGTCACTCTCCGGGGTTCGAGGCAGGGTCAGACACAGTATGGCTAGAGTTCGCATAGCAATGTCAGACGTTTTTTTTTCATCAACCGTCAAAAGAATTGGCAACCACAATTTTCTTCGCCGTATTGAATAAATTCAGCCCACT
>NC_061494.1:21656109-21735832 GCF_022539355.2 Hippoglossus stenolepis | reverse complement strand
AGACACAGAGAGAGACACACACACAGACACAGGCTAGAGGAGACACACACACACACAGAGACACACACACACACAGAGACACACACACACAGACACACACACAGAGAGACATACAGAGACACACATAGAGAGAGACACACAGAGAGCCACGCACACGCACACAACAATACAAACACATAAACAAACACACACACATATTTTCAAGTAACACACACACATTTCATGTACACACATTACTTCTCACACACATACACATACACACACACATACATACACACACACACTCACACACACACATACTGACATACACAAACACACACTCACACACACACACACACACACTTCACACATACACAAACACACATATATATACACACACACACACAGACACACATATAGACACACACACACAACATACACACACACACACACAAATACACCCACACAGACAGACACAGCCACACACACACACACGACATAAACACATAAACAAACACACACATACTCACGCAGTCATACACACACACTCACACATGGGCCACACACACACAGATATTTCAAATACACTCACACACACACACACAAACACTCACGCACACAGACACAGTCACACACACACACACACACACCACACACCTCACCTCACAGACACACACTCTCTTCATACACTCACACATACACACCACACAGGCACACACACACTACACAACAGACACACACACACACAGACACACACACACACACACACTCATACACACATATATTACGCCACTTCACATACTCACACACACACTCTCACACACACACACACACACACAGAGAGACACATTAGAGAGAGAGACACACAGAGACACACATGCAGACACACACAGAGACACACACACACACACAGAGAGACACACAGATACACACACACACACAGAGATGACATAGAGACATACACAAACACACTCACAGAGAGACACAGAGACGCACACACACACAGACACACACACACACAGAGACACACACACACACAGACAGACAGACACACACACACGCATGACACACACACCCTGAAAATCAAGGAAAACGTTTGAAAAGCCCAAAGAGATAAAAAGCTGTTCCTGGATCAGCCCCCTGATCTGCTCCTGAGTTTCATGAGTTCTTCTCTGACCCACAACACATCCTTCCACAGATGCATTGATAACAACTAATTCACAGTTGTTGATCTTTATTATTTTATTGACTGTAGGTCAGAAGTTAAATGTCTTTTTTCAGCTCTACAGTATCTAAAATGTCTTCTGGCTTTGACTTGTGTTTGGGTGAATCTGATCTATGTGTAATTCTCTGCTGTGTTTATTACTGTGTGGACACACTGTGGTCAAAGTACAGGACGCTCATCTGTTGCTCTGCTGTTTATTTTATATATTTCAGGTTCAAACTAATCATTCTTGTTGATTATGTATTTTTAATTAATCAATTACTTGTTTAAACTGGAAGAAAAAATATCAGAAAAGTATAGTGAAAATGTCTGTGACTGTTTTTAATTCATCAGCATTTAGCTAAACAAACTCTAATATTTAAGAAACATCAAAACATCTGAGATTTTTACTTGCAAAAAATTTGATCATTTAAAAATCTATTGATCACAAGTTTGATTGATTAGTAAATATTTTGGATCAAATCTAATTCATGAAAATGTCTGTGTGTGAGTGTGAGGTGTTTATGTGTGTGAGTGTGTTTATGTGTGTGTGTTTGAGTGCGTTTATGTGTGTGTGTGCTTGTGTGTGTGAATGTGATTGTGTGCATGTTTTGGTGTGTTAGTGTAATTGTGTCTGTGAGAGAGTGTGTATGTTTTAGTGTGTGTGCGTTTGTGTGAGGTAGAATGTGTGAGTGTGTGTGCGTGCGTTTATATGTGTGTGTGAGTGAGATTGTATGTGTGTGTGTGTGTGTGTAATAATGTGTGAGTGTGATTGTGTGCGTGTGTGTGATGTGATTGTGTGTGTTTGTAAGGACGTGCGTGTGATTTCTGTGTGTTTATGTGTGTGAGTGTGATTGAGTGCGTGGTTTTGGTGTGATTGTGTACAGTGTGTATGTGTGGAATGTGATTGGGGTGTGCATGTTTTGGTGTGTTAGTGTAATTGTGTCTGTGAGAGAGTGTGTGTATGTTTTAGTGTGTGTGTGTGTGTGTGCGTGCGTTTATGTGTGAGTGCGTTTGTGTGAGTGTGCCTGTGATTGTGTGTGTTTATGTGTGTGAGTGAGATTGTGTATGTGTCTGTGTTGTGATTGTGTGTGTGTGTTTGTATGGACGTGCGTCTGATTGTGTGTTTATGTTTGTGAGTGTGATTGAGTGCGTGGGTTTTGGTGTGATTGTGTGCATGTGTGTGAGTGTGATTGTGTGTGCATGTTTTGGTGTTGTATGAATTAGTATGTGGTGAGAGAGAGGTAAGGTATGTGTGTGTGTTTGAGTGCGTTATGTGTGTGTGTGTGCTTGTGTGTGATTTTTGTGTGCGTGTTTGTGTGAGTCTGATTGTGTGTGCATGTTTTGGTGTGTGTGTGTGTGCGTGCGTTTGTGCGAGTGTGCCTGTGATTGTGTGTGTATGTTTATGTGTGTGAGTGAGATTGTGTATGTGTGTGTGTGTGCGTGTTTATGAGTGTGAGTGTGTGTGTGCGTGCGTTTATGTGTGTGTGAGTGTGATTGTGTGTGTGTAATGAGTGAGTGTGATTGTAGTGATGTGATTGTGTGTGTGTGTTTGTATGGACGCGTGTGATTGTGTGGTTTGTGTGTGTGAGTGTGATTGTGTGCTGGGTTTTGGTGTGAGTGAGATTGTGTGTGGAATGTGATTGTGTGAGTGTGTACAGTGAGGTGATTGTGTGTGTGTGCGTGTTTCTGTGTGTGTTTGAGTGCGTTTATGTGTGTGTGTGCTTGTGTGTGATTCTTGTGTGTGCGTTTGTGTGAGTGTGATTGTGTGTGTGAATGTGATTGTGTGTGCATGTTTTAGTGTGTTAGTGTAATTGTGACTGTGAGAGAGTGTGTGTATGTTTTAGTGTGTGTGCGTGCTTTTATGTGTGAGCGTTTGTGTGAGTGTGAGTGTGCCTGTGATTGTGTGTGTATGTTTATGTGTGTGAGTGAGATTGTGTGTGTGTGTGTGTGCGTGTTTATGTGTGTGAGTGTGTGTAAGAATGTGTGCGTGTGTGTGTGTGTGCGTGCATTTATGTGTGTGTGAGTGTGATTGTGTGTGTTTGTGTGTGTAATAATGTGTGAGTGTGATTGTGTGTGTGTGTGTTTGTATGGACGTGCGTGTGATTGTGTGTTTATGTGTGTGAGTGTGATTGAGTGCGTGGGTTTTGGTGTGATTGTGTGCATGTGTGTGAGTGTGATTGTGTGTGCATGTTTTGGTGTGTTAGCGTAATTGTGTGCGTGTGAGAGAGAGTGTGTGTATGTGTGTGTGTTTGAGTGCGTTTATGTGTGTGTGCTTGTGTGTGATTTTTGTGTGCGTGTTTGTGTGAGTCTGATTGTGTGTGCATGTTTTGGTGTGTGTGTGTGTGCGTGCGTTTGTGCGAGTGTGCCTGTGATTGTGTGTGTATGTTTATGTGTGTGAGTGAGATTGTGTATGTGTGTGTGTGTGCGTGCGCAGAGTGTGAGTGTGTTTGTGTGCGTTTGTGTGTGTGTGTGTGAGTGTGATTGTGTGTGTGTAATAATGTGAGTGTGATTGTGTATGATGTGATTGTGTGTGTGTGTTTGTATGGACGTGCGGTGATTGTGTGTTTATGTGTGTGAGTGTGATTGTGTCCGTGGGTTTTGGTGTGTGTGAGTGTGTATGTGAGTGTGATTGTGTGTGTGTTTGAGTGCGTTTATGTGTGTGTGTGCTTGTGTGTGATTCTTGTGTGTGCGTTTGTGTGAGTGTGATTGTGTGTGTGAATGTGATTGTGTGTGCATGTTTTAGTGTGTTAGTGTAATTGTGACTGTGAGAGAGTGTGTGTATGTTTTAGTGTGTGTGCGTGCTTTTATGTGTGAGCGTTTGTGTGAGTGTGAGTGTGCCTGTGATTGTGTGTGTATGTGTGTGTGTGTGTTTATGTGTGTGAGTGTGTGTAAGAATGTGTGAGTGTGTGTGTGTGTGTGATTATGTGTGTGTTTGTGTGTGTAATAATGTGTGAGTGTGATTGTGTGTGTGTGTGTTTGTATGGACGTGCGTGTGATTGTGTGTTTATGTGTGTGAGTGTGATTAAGTGCGTGGGTTTTGGTGTGATTGTGTGCATGTGTGTGAGTGTGAGTGTGTGTGCATGTTTTGGTGTGTTAGCATAATTGTGTGTGTGTGAGAGAGAGTGTGTGTATGTGTGTGTGTTGTGTTATTATTAGAGAGTGAAATGTAAACAAACCTCCAGTTTGGTTGAAGCGTTCCTTTTTAAGACTTCGATGTTGTTTTTGAAGTCCTGCTGTTCACCAAAGAGGTTCCCAGTCTCCCTCTCCCAGTACTCTGCATCATTTGCCTTTAACATCCAGTCCTGTTTGGGTTCTGCTTTCTTTGTGTTGCTGTCATAGTGAATCATCTGAACGTCATCAACCAAACCAACAGCCACAAACTCTGGAAAGTTTGGGACTTGAGAGGACCCAGTGTAGAAATACTTCAGGAGAGTGAATCCCTGCAAGAAAAAGTTCAAGTCATGACTTTAGTTTTCAGACTGTTTTATAAATCACTGAGAGTCAAGAAGACATGAAGCACATTCAAGACAACTTCAGCTGTTGTGAGGTAACAAACACAAAACACATTCATAGAGAAAACGTCTGCTCCAGAGTCCGACTCTTTACTTTGGAATATTCGCTACGCCTTAAAAATGGATTCAATCTAACGACTAAATATTTAATATTAGAAAATAATATTTTCTACTGCAGAGTATTAATGAAGTGAAAACTACTTCAATCTCCGTTACTCGATGAGACTTTTATTCTTAAAGTCCTTAAGAAAGGGCTTTCTTTATATATCAATATATATGTATCCATATATACACATATACATTTATACTGGACTCCAGTAAACAAAACAAAGTGGACATTGTTACAGGAAGGGCTTGACTATTTTTAAAATGTATAGACTAGAAAATATTTGACAACAATAACAATATGACAACATGTTCATTAGGTTGTCAACAACATTTCTGATTCAGATCCATCGACTGAAAATAATTCATCTGGGTAATGCTTGGCTCTGATTCCTAAGATGTCAAAGTCAAATACTTATGACAAACGACATGCAATTGAGACTTGATGTTTCAATGTTGAACACAAGCTTCATTATAAATAACTATAAATCGGATGTGTCCAAACAGAACTTGAATTAAGAAAATAAAATGTATGTTTGTTTTTTTTAAAGAAGATGTGATAAATGCACTTATTCTTTGTTTATTCTGTAAAAATACACTTGGTGCATGTGAGCAAACATAAAGGCTGATACCTTCATATCTGTGACAGACTCACATCAAGCAGTCCGGCTTCAGTGCAGATGTTATCACATTAGAAAGTATTACAACAGACATCTGTCATGTATCTGATCATGGAGGCAGCCTCGTCCTGATTCCTTCTGTCTCCTGCTTTTCACTGACATCATTTACATGAGAAATGAATTTGTGTTTCTTTGTGTCAGTAACAATGTGTGTTGATTGTATTGGAGGAGGAGGTCACATTGATAACAGATCATTAATTAGTAATATCTCATGTCAGGATGTTACTCACGGTCTTTATCAGACTAAATGATGTTGAACATTGTACCAACAGCAGGAAGCTGTTTGTCCTCAGCAGCTTCCTGTTACTATGGAAACAGCGCCATCTACTGACTACAATAACAAACCGAAACCTGAGTCGTCGCCTTATTTCAAACGTGTCAGTTTACACAGTTTAGATAAAATAACTGAGGTGTTTGAATCGCTGGGAGATGAATCATAAATAATAATTATTATTATTAATAATAATAATAATAAAATGATGTTAAAATATTTATATTTACATAAATAACAGTCTTGATTCATATCAACAGACTGAACCTGTTATTTCTTCACAACTTTTTATAAACCAACATGAAACATGAGACACGTCATGAATAACTAAGTCTGAAACAATAAAGTTCATAATGTGCACAAGACAAGAAACTCTTTGTTTCATCGCTGAGTTTAAACGTGGCTTCGTTTTTCACTGTTTCGATTCATCGGAGTCTGTTGGACACCCTCGCTTCAGAATCGCTGCGTCATTTCGTCCAGAACCAGCTCGGACCGTGTCGATTCAATGGTTCTGACCAGAGAAGAAGTCATAACGGTCAGGATCCAAAGAAAGAAAAGTCCCTGTTCAGTTCTTTTCAGATCTTTTCAGAAATAGAATATAATCTTTCCTTCTTACGTGAGATCGATAACATTCACTAACATGAACTTTTAAATCATGTCTTTGAAACGTTATTAAACTTCTACAAATCTGCAACGAAGGAACCAAACATCAAACATTACAATAGACCTCAAATCATTTTAGTGTCCTTTAAAACATGGAGCATTTTTACTTTCACTTCAAATCGACCAAATAAAATAAAATAAAGTAGAAACGTGGACTTTAACTCACGTGCCGTCGCGCTGTGTGCTCCTGCCAGGAGAAGCAGGGACAGTACAGTGAACATGGTGAGCGGTGGTGTATTCCTCTTTGCTGGGCTGAAGGTAGATGAGCTCTTCTCTTCACGGAGAGACGGACTGTGGAGACAAGAGACGAAAACCAGGGGATACGAGGACAAACTGTGGGGCGGGGACATCCTCTGAGCCAATGGGAATTTAGGATCAGCCTCCACGTCACTTAAAACTGGGTGAAACTCAGCAACTGAGGTTGTAGAAGGAAAAGTGAAGGTAACGAACTGCGTAGTGTTATAACTTCACACCCTGTATAGTCGAATAATATATTTTTAAGATAATTTATACGTAGTGCAAGATATTTGTAAGATAATGTGTTGATTGTATTATTGTATTTTTAGGATATTGTACTTGTAGGATAATGTATTTGTAGGATATTGTACTTGTAGGATATTGTACTCGTAGGATAAAATATTTTTAAGATCGTTTATACGTAGTGCAACACATTTGTAAGATAATCTGTTTATAGGATTATTGTATTTGTAGGATAATGTATTTGTACCAGTGCATTTTCTATGGGACAGACAACCTGAAAACAAGCCCCCCCCACAGAGGCAAACAACTAACTAACACAGATGAGCCCCATTGTTAAGACAGACAATTTAATAACACAAGATATTGAACGTGAAGCCATATTTTACGTCTGTTTTACTCACAAGTTAAATAATAAAACCACAGCAGAAAGAGAACACAAGCATCAGACTCAGCTCTGTTGTGTTGCTGAAAACTGCTCAGACAAGAGAAATTGAACTCTTCTGTTGATGTTTGAACAGCTGATGTCGTGTTTCATTTCTGTTTCACTCTCCACTTTCTGTTCACGAAGCACTTTATAAATGTCGCATCATTTGTGTTCCACTGAATCGATGTTTGACACTGAGGCTTGGTTGACAAAGGCTCATCCCACACTCGACCACAAGAGTTCACCTATATAATATAATGTCCTCTGAAATCATGGAGGAGGACAGTGTGTGTGTGTGTGTGTGTGTGTGTGTGTGTGTGTGTGTGTGTGTGTGTGTGTGTGTGTACGGGTTAGATTTCTTGTTCAGTTCCCAGTCACAGTGCCACAGCGCCCCCACCAGGCACAAACAGCACATCCCTGTTTCTGGTAAATCACATGACGCTTTTCTTTGGTTATATGACGCTGAGTCTTGATGCTTGATCTGAGGCCGGATCACAGTGATGGGTTCATTGGTCTCTTCAGGACACTGAGGTTTTTGTCCTCCCTGTTTGTCCACATTCCTCTGGTGTCCAACAGAATACTTCCACAAACACAATCAAAGGTAAACAGTGATCAAACTTTACTGGCAACACACACACACACACACACACACACACACACACACACACACACACACACACACAAAATACAAATAAAGTGTGTACATTCACTTAAAAATGACAAGACACTGCATCGTGTAAAGGAAAAATATGATGCACACTCATAGACAAAATATTTGCATGTTAAAAGATATAAACATGGGCTGTGAACTTTGATGCAGCAGTGGTGACTCATTACACCCAGATAAGACTAAAGTTTATTCAAGACCAACCTCGTGCTTCGTGTCCTTGTGTGACCTCTGTCCAGATTCTCCTCCGGAAAAACGGCAGAGAATTAATAATAATAATGATAATATTGTTTTCAAGTGGGGACATCAGAAGAAAACCTAAATACACATTTATTAGTAGTAATTAAGTAATTTATACATAAATTCGTATTTAGATTAATTAATGAATCTCATCCATTTAGAACAAACAGACATTTAAACTAAATAGAATAGAATATTTTTTGCTGACAACTTCTAGTCGGGTTGATTTTTTCGTTTCGGTTTCTCCTCAGTTTTATCACTTCAGGGAGGTTGTGTTCGTCTGCATTTGTTTGTTTGTGTGTTTGTTTGTGTGTTTTTGAGTGGAGGGGTTGGACACCATTCAGATTCAGTGATTTAGTTTTTTGTTGAACATTTTGATTCTCAGAGAATAATTTATGGATCTTGACGATGTTGTGTTTTGTACTTCGGGGCCACTGTACATTCACTGTAACACACGCTTTTTATTCGGTTTTATTATGAAATCGCAACCTGACTTGACAGACTGTGTGTAGGTGAAAGTGAAACTAAAATGAAAATGGACTTGAGGGGAAAACCACTGATCTCTACACGTTAGAGCAGGGGTGTCCGGCCCGCCAAGGGCGCCAGCTCGGCCCGCCGGATGACTTTGCTAAGTGTGAAAATTACAGAAAGACATAAATTGCATTTCTATAAAAGCAGCTGCTATTCCTAATCAGTCCACAGGGGGTCGCACTGTATCAGTGAGAGCATGCCATAGACCAGTGGTTCTTAAGCTGGGTTCGTTGAGTCACTCTCCGGGGTTCGGCAGGGGTCAAGACACACACAGTATAGCCTGGTTCGCACTAGCAATGTCGGGTCAAGCTTTTGTCGGTCATTAAAAAAATTGGCAACACACAATTTTTCTTCTGCAGTTAGATAAATTCAGCCCACTCAGATATTTCGTGATTGCCACGGGTCCGCTGGCCATCATTAGTTGCAGCTGATCATGCCACATTGCGTGATCAGGAACTGAAAGCCTAGTAGTCGATTTGTGGCTGTTGTGATTGTAATGTCATTTGTGATTTTCTTTAATCTTTCAATCCCTTCATACTAACTATGTCGAGCAAAAAAGAAAGTGTGGTTGGACGAATACGCATAATATGGATTCACGCGCATAAAGGAACGCGTGATGGGAGTCAGCGCCCTCAATGCATGATTTGCAATGCTGTTGAGCAATTTAGTCTAGCAATCGCAAACTAAAGGAACACTTCCAAAGCTGCATGGAGATGGGAAATACAAAGAACACAACGCCCGCTGAATTCAAGGTGAAGAGAGCTAGATTCGATGAAAAGGCTACTCTGCCTGTTCTCGGCTTTGTACCCATCGACAAACCGATCCTCACAGCATCGCACGGTTGCGTACTCCTGACGCAAAGCAGGGCAAACCACACACCATTGGTGAAACACTAATAAAATATATACCTATGTTTTGAAGAAATCATATTTTATTTTTCCAATTACGAAGGTTTCGGTGAATGCACTGATGAAGCTTGCAGGGTTCAGTACCTCCAATAAGGTTCAGAACCACTGCCATAGACTGTAAAACAAGTAAAGAGTAAGAGTAGCGATTTACACTGAGAACCAGAACTAAACAGCAGTGAATCAGCATGTCTCTTAAGAATATGGAGGTTTATGAGTACAAACGTTTTGTAATTTTTTTAATCGATCCAGTAATTGCTTCAAAAACAGCGTAAATGCGATGTCTGCTCCGCGTCACAAAGCGAGGGAATCTGCAGAGGAGAGCCCAGGCAGATAAACAGTGGGCTGACGTCTGAGTTTTTGGTCTTTATGTTTCTAGTTATTGTAGAAAGACCTTAAAATAGGGTTTATCATCCAAAAACCTTCACCAGTGATTTAAATATAGAGAAATATTGTCGTTATGTATGCGTTATTATGCTCTGATTTTACTGGTCTGGCCCACTTGACATCAAAGTGGGCAGTATGTGGCCCCTTAACTAAAATGAGTTTGACACCCCTGCATTAGAGTCTGAGTGTTATCAGCAGCTCGGAGAAGAATCTGTCAGCAGAAGGGAAACAAACACCATGACCGACTTTTCTACCATTTATAAACTCTGCCTGCTCACTGTCACCTGCTGCATCCAAGGTAGGTTTACCTTTCTGTGTCATTTTAGAACAGGAAACACACATTCATGCAGAGATCAACTCCATCTGGCATGTAATCCAATAACTAACCGTCCCTCAATAAAAATGTGATTCCTAATGTTAATTTGTATTTGTCACCCTCAGTCTTTTTTTAACACATGAGGAAGGATATACTGTACACAAACAACTTGTACTTTCAGTTTATAGTAATACAGTAAAACGTGTGTGTGTGTGAGTCATATCTGAGCCGAATTTAGCATAAAGACACAGTTACTTTGGAAAATATCTTATTTAATTTATTTGGCCCATGTGAGATCACTTCTTTAAACTTTTAGTATATTTCTGAATGGAGTTTGGTTTGAAGCGTGCAGTGGCGTTGTGCACCCTGCCCTCTCGTGGTGGAAAATGTTATTACACCAAGCTAGAAAACGAAAGTGCAGAGTGAACTAAAAAACAAATAATAACCAGACCCTGAAGTGGACGTCTCTGACTGAAGTGGACGTCTCTGACCCTGAAGTGGACGTCTCTGACCCTGAAGTGGACGTCTCTGACCCTGAAGTGGACGTCTCTGACCCTGAAGTGGACGTCTCTGATCCTGAAGTGGACGTCTCTGACCCTGAACCCGAGGTCCCAGACCCTGAACCCGAGGTCCCAGACCCTGAACCCGAGGTCCCAGACCCTGAACCCGAGGTCCCAGACTCCAGGAAGTAGATGTCGGGTGACTCCTGAACTCCGAGGTCCAGGAGAGCCAGAAGTGGACGTCTCGACCCTGAACCCGAGGTCCCAGACCCAGAAGTAGATGTCGGTGACCCTGAACCCGAGGTCCAGGACTCTGTGAAGTGGACGCCTCTGACCCTGAACCCGAGGTCCCAGACCCTGAACCCGAGGTCCCAGACCCAGAAGTGGATGTCGGTGACCCTGAACCCGAGGTCCAGGACCCTGAAGTGGACGCCTCTGACCCTGAACCCGAGGTCCCAGACCTTGAACCCAGGTCCTAGACATCTCTGGTTTGAAGCTCAACTGAAGAGGATAAAAACCCACTGGTGCCGAATTCTCCAGGTCTGAACCTCCAGGAGACAAATAATTGTTTTTCAGTGTTTCTGAATGTATGTTGCTTCTGTGGTTCAAGCAGATTCAATCAAAATAAATGTTTCAATATCAATGAAAAGTGTTAAAGTTGTGTTGTCAATATTTGTCTGATATAAACCTTTGACTATTGCACTATTTATAGCCACAGAGACGCATACAACAGCAACAATAATTATAACAATGATAATATTGACGATAGTGAAAATGATAAAAGTTGAACAATATTCAAGAATTAACTGATTTACATTCAGGTTAGAAGTTATAATGTAAATCAAAGCCCTCAAAAAGCCAATTCATTTGCCTGAAAAAAAAAAAATTAAAAAAGAAAATCTCCATCTTGTTGAGATGACACTCATCTCAATTTGAAGTTGATCTGATGAAAGCCCTGGGACAAGTTCGTCAAAGTAAAAATGTGAAAAATGGCCACTAAATGCAAAATGGCGTATTTCCCGTTGCTTTTTTCAAAGTGCACCCTAGACTTTTTCGTTTGTCTGGTCATGATACACTTCCGTGTATCGATCTTTGTGAAGATCGGCCAATGTGAACATCGTCTAGGGGGCGCTGTTGAGCCATTTTGCCACGCCCATTTAAAATTACTCCAGAATATGTACATTTTCACCACTTTCTAATTTTCTGCAAACTTTGGTAAAGTTTGAGCATGTTAAAGCGCTCAAAAAGCCAATTCATTTGCCTGAAAATAAAATAAAATAATAATCCTTACAATTTCAATAGGGCCTCGTAAGTAGTAAAGAAAGTCAAAGTCCGATTCAAGTCGCCTCATGTGACACATCCCCAACCTCTGAAAAAAAACAGACTTAGTCTTTTGAAAGTTCTGCTTTAATAAAATAAAATACTTTCTATCATTGCTGCACTATACATCTTTTTTCTCCCTTTTGTTGAACCAGCAGATCACCACAACAAATAATTCCTCTTCTCCCATTTTCTTCTCGTTCCTCCACAGAGGCAGAGGAGGATAAAGAGCAGGAGGCAGAAATTCATGAATCATTTGGGCCCTGTCCAATTCGGGCTCTAGAAAGAAAACAAACACAATAAGAAATATTAATTTATCCTATTTTAGTTTGATGATTGCATATATTGTGCAGGGAAAAGGGACATTTCCTTCCGGGACCTGGACACTACGGTGGCCCTGAGGGTAAAAACACAACAATATTTCACAAAGCATCTAGAGGATCGAAGCCTTCTCGACCCTCCATCACTCTCTCACCTGGGTGAAGGTGAACTGAGGGAAGCTGCTCAGTCTCCTCCTCCACAAAGTCTCTGGAGCTTTGCTGTCTCCTCTGACAGGTGACGCCATAATCGGACTCCTCCTCCACTGGTCCTCCACTCGACCTGAGAGGAGATAACAGGATTCATAGCTGTTCTTGTACTGTATTAACAATGTGGTACAATTACTTATTTAACTCGAACAAGCAGGACATTCATCCTACATTTCCTTTTCCAAGACAGATCTGGATAAAAATTCCTGCCCTTTAACATAATAAAACAATATGATAGGAAACGCCTTTGTGTCTCTACCTGCGCAGGTTGTTGTATTCTCTGATCTTCTCCAGGAAAAGTCTCTGGACTGGATCCAACTCTGAACCACACACATGAAAACATTAAAGTTAAAAACGTCTGTTCACCAGAAAACATCGACATGGGCAAATTCTGTAAAACTCTAAATTTCTGTGTGTGTAAGGATCAAATTACTCAGATACACACAAGTGTAAGTTGCACTGAATATTAAATTCTACCATCTCATCTTTACTTCTCCCGATATTTAAACTTACCATCTGAAATATTTGCTCCTACAACCTCCTGATCGACCTGAGCTTCTGTCACGCCTGCGATTGGGCCTGGAACAGTACACAGCAGCTCCTCCATCAGAGCATCAGTCTGCAAATCTTCAGCCAGAGACAGAGACTCGACGTCCAGACCCTCAGGGATCTCCTCAGACCTCGTTCCTTCCTCCACCTCCGTCCTCGTCTCTCCAGCGAGAACTTCGGCTTCATTCTCCAGATACATCGTGGTTTCACTCAGAGACTCGTTCTCCAGAGTTCCTAGAGAGGCCTCAACTTCCACCAACGTCACAGACTCTACAGACATGGCCGCTGACTCTTTTTCTGCTTCCTGATCAATCACTTCATTCTGCAGCCCCAGCTTTGGAAGCAGAGACTCAGTCTGCCTCGGTCCTTGCTCAGAGCCAAACATGGCCTCCGTCATGAAAGCAATCTCAGCTTCTATCACATCAGCTGCTTCAGAGATGGAATCCAGCGTTAAGATTTCAGCCTCTGCTGTGTCACTATAAACAACATCCCCTGTCGCCATCGTCACTTCCATCTTCTCCTCCTTTGCCAGTGCATCAGCTTCTTTCTCCAGCGCATCACTTGTTTCTTGCAGAGCTTCAGTTTCGAGAATTTCCACTTCAGCCTCCACCTCAGATAAAGTTATGGATTCAAGTGTCATGGCTTCTTCTTCTTCCTCCACCTGCACACACGCGACATTATCTCCGGCAGTTTGATCAGAGGCTGAACTCGTTTTTACCGCGTCATCGGTTCCCGGAGGCGCTGCAGGAATTCGACAGACGAGCTCTGTCATCAATGTGGCGGTTTCTCCCTCCAGCTCTTGAAGGTCGTCAGACAGAGAGCTCCACTGTGAAAGAACTTTAGACACAATCTCACCCTCATCTTCGCCCGTGTTCTCAGCTTTGGCCGCAGCTTCGTGTTCTGCACCGACCAACAGCTCCTGGAGTCGTTTCTCTACTTTCTCATCGAGAGTAAACTTTGTTTGGAGGAGCTCGTCGGTTTTCAAAGAATCCACCGAGGTTTTCACTGAATGTAGAGTTACAGACTCTAAGGTCATTTGTGCAGCTTCGCTCTTCTCCTCTTTGACAGCGATGTTTCCTGAGGTTGATTCTACTCTAGATTCTACTTTGGTTTCCGAAGCTAAAACTGCAGGTTCCTGTGCATTTTGGATGGAAGCAGCATGTTCAATTTCTACTGTACGTTCAAGATCAGCAGCTTCACTCTCTAGAGCAGAGGTCATGGACTCTACTGATGGATCTACTGCACTTTCTAATGAAGGTTCTACTGTTGCTATTGTAGTTTCTAGTGTTACCACTGGGAGAAGAGTGGCGTCTCCTGAAGGGTCTACTGTAGTTTCGAATGAAGGTTCTACTGTTGTAGTGTAGGAGACGCTGACGACTTCCAGATCCACACTCGTGGCTTGTTCTCTTTCAACTGGAGCTTCAGCCGTTGCTATCGTCTCCACTGATCCTGCAACAGAAGCTCTGGTTTCTACTGGAGGAAGACTGACCTCTACTGGTGATTCTACTGCAGTTTCTATTAATGTGATGTCTATCATGGATTCTGCTGAAACTTCAACTGGTGCTACTCCCTCTGACGTTTCCTGAGGAGAGATGCTTGTGTCTGCTGATGTCTCTATTGCAGTTTCTACTGAGGGTTCTACTGTGTACAAGATGCCCACCTGTCCTGAATCTGGAGCTGCTGTATCTACTGTGACGTCTATCAGAGGCTCTACTGGAGCTTCTACTGCCTCTACAGGATTAATACTAGTCTTAACTGATGATTCTATTGCAGTTTCTACTGAGGACTCTACTATGGTTGCGTATAGGGTTCCCTCCTCTCCTGAATCTTTGCTTATCATTTGTATTTCTGGAGCTGTACCTACTGTGATGTCTATCAGAGGCTCTACTGGACCTTCAACAACAGGAGCCTGAGTTTCTAATGCTTCTACAAGATGATGACTCGACTCTGTTGACGGTTCTGTTGCAGTTTTGACAGCTGAAACAAGTGATTTCTCTACATTATCTGTCTCTGCAGCAGTTTCTACTTTGGTTTCTAGCGTTTGGGCTGAAGTTTCAAATGCTGAAGCCACTGCGGATCCAGACGTTGGAGAAGCTGAGGTTGTAGAAACAGCATCAGCGGTAAAGTCCTGGATAAAACCAGGAGGCTGCTCTGTGGAAGATGCTGGTGTTGGTTGAGGGGAAAGCGATGCAGCGTTTAAAGTAGATGTAATTGTAGACGCAGCAGGAGAAACAGAAACTGCTGGATTTGTTTTTGACGAATGAGGAACATCTGAGGTGGAGACATTTGTTGAGGAGATGGTTGAGTCTTTGGTAGCTGTAGGAGGAAGAGGTGAGGAAGAGGAGAAAAGCAGATATAAATGATGTAAAACAAGAAGCAGAACAAATCAACGCTTGAGGGATTCAATTAACGAACATTTTGTTAACTCAGCTCAACTCTACTTAACATTTCATAGAATAAAGGATTAATCAGTTCAGCTAAAACATATCTGCAGACAAGTCAATAATGCTGTACACAACATCCTCGATGTACTGACCTTTACCAGCACCTGGGGGCGCTGTGCCTGGCCTCCTTTGGGAGAATAGTTGTTCCAGGAGTTTAGCAACATCGACCGCAGGCTGAGGTTTGGCTTTTTCTACCAGTAAAAACATGTTGAGAATCAAACTGCTGACGGTCGACTGTCTTAAAAAATATTCTTTCACTGGCAGCTTCATTTTGTGCGACACTTCCTGACAATAACCAAATGTGAAGATAACAACAGACAAGATATCAAGCAGGTCTGTTTTACTGGGGTGTTTCATTTCTGCAGGTTTCTGCATCAAGTACTTTGATTTTTCAGGTATTTCATTTTCAAAACATTTAATGACTTAATCCTGATTGTAAATGCTAAATATGAGGACTTAAACTAAAATATATGAATAGAATAAAGATATAATAATTGAGATTATACATAAAACCTGATCACACGCACGATTGTCTTTCTTACTGATGTGAGTTATTCGTGGAAGTTTTCTGTCTGAAGGTTTGGAGCAGTACAGAGCCGCCTGCGGCCTCCACACAACTCTACACAACTCTCTGTGAAGATACTGGACACACACCATCCAAGTGAATACAACGGATACACACAAAATTAAATTATTAGATGCACAAGATTATTTAAAATACTAATTTCAATTTTCAAACTGCTACATAAAAAAAAGAAAAGAACATTTTACATCTGAAGATACACAAAGTCTGATATATACTATAAAAACACTTTATTTGTGTTAGTATGTGAAGTTAACTCTAATTTAAAACTCATATATAATGTTATATAATATGTCACAGGGGACATTTTACTGCAGAACAAAATTCCAGGACATTTTTCAGATAAATAATCTTTTATTTGAAAGCTGCACTTTAATGGTGCATTGTGAAGCTGTGATGCTTCTCTCTGTCATTATTAAAAACAATACACATGGTTTTAAATTCAGATTCCAGCCACAGAGAGAAAAAACCACTGAACTCACATTTAAACACGATCTTCTCCTGAAGAAAGCAGCCGCCATGTTTGTAATCGAATTAAATGTGTCGAGAAGCAAAGCTCGTTTATCTGAGTTGAAGTGAAGGGTTGAGAAATGAGAAAGAACTAAATGTCCTGAGAGAGTTTCTCCTCCTCCATGACACCGCAACAAGGACTTTATCTGTTTTAAATATGCAGCTGATGAAGATGCACTAAATGCTAATGTTATACATTATATCATCTATAGCCTGCGAGCTAACATGTGTTAGTTTAGTAGAGCTTCAGTTATATAAACACTCTGAGCTTTAAAATCACAACAACACGCTCTCTCGGCACTGTCAAAATAAAAGCTCAAAGGGCAACCCTGGGAAAAAGGGCTGACCTCTGACCCCTGACATTCATTTTTCTTTTTACAGTAACAGTTCAATTCTATTTCACTAATTAATTATTTAAGTTTTCACTTGCTTCTCTTTAATTTCATCAACACAGCAGCTGTAATTATTATTTTAATTCAAAAAATACTATTCAAAGTTAGTTTATTTATTCAACACCTGTCGAGAGGGTAATCAGAAATGAATTTATAGAAAAGATACATTTAAATTATAGTGGAAGATAAAAACAAGTTAAAGGTTAAACTAGAACAAGGCAGCTAGAAATGTGAGTGTAGTTACAGTGTGGTATGAGACCTGGATAAGTAGTCGAACATTTTTCACCAGACTTTCTACAATTTATAATCCGGTTTGAATAAAGTGAAATGAAACAAAACAAAAATAAATTAAATTAAAATTAGATATAATATAATATAATAAGGTGATTATGGAAGATGCTTTTACTTTGAAGGCCAACGTGGTTGAATTTCCGGTTTTCTTGCGCATGCTTTGACCATAGTGTTTTGTTTTGACGCAGCTCGTTCAAACACAGCGCCCCCTTCAGGGCATGTGGCAGCACAACACTAAGCTGCAGAGAGAACTCAGGTCTGAGCTGTGGATGAATTCACTCTGACTGGGAAACACTGAAGTGAAGAAGACAAGTTCAAAAGAAAAGCTGCTTTACTTTTCTCTTGTTTTTGCAGGATTAAAACTAATATTTCATTGTAAAGATAAATTAAATTTTGAAATTTGACTCGTTGAGGTCATGAAAATATCTGCTTCAGTCAATCTATGAACATTGAGCTGCCTCAATGTTACAAGAAGAGACGACTGGTTTAAATGCTGAGGGTAATGAGTATATATGTTTTAAAATTAGTTAAGAAAATGATTGAAACAACAAAATAAGTTTTAAATCACAATGCTGATCGTTCACAAATGAAAAAAAACATCTTTCAATGTTATTTTTGTAAACATTTTGTTGGATTTTACTTTGTTTAAAAAGATAAAAGTAGTTTGTTTTCTTTCTTATTCCTTAAATCATCTCACGACCTTTATAATTTAACTCCCTGACGTCACCTGCATGTGAGTATAAACGTAATAATCACTGAAGCAGAGCAGCCGGCGTCTTGGTCCAACTGGAGTTTATTCTGAACATTGAAAGACAACAACGTACATCATCTTCTACAGTGATAATTAACAGCAGTCTCCATCGCCCCCCCCCCCACGCTCATATATTAACTCTCAGATTAGCAGTAGTATTATACACAACCTGGAAGATAGACAGTGAGAACAGGTTCAAACTGGATTAGGTTCAGGGAGGAGAGGAGGTCGGGTAGAACAGTAAGAACAGTACAGGGTCGACGACGACCTTCATCATCATCATCGTCATCGTTAGCTTCAATCTGGGGAAACACATTCACACCTTCCTCCACTGTCAAGATGCTGCGACCGGCCTGGCCTCGCTGACCTCTGATTGGACAGTGACTGGTCACTAAGGTAACTATAGGTTGTCTCCGTGGTAATCCAGCGCGTGACTGTAACCGTGGCGTTAAATTAAAAACTTCTAGCTAAATTTACTAACTGGCCGAGTAGCTAGCTAACTAACGTATATATATACAACTCTGCTGAGCGAACACACTGGGATTTTATCTGTCGTCTGACTGGCGAGCGCAGCGGCCATTTTGAACGCTCAGGTGGGGAAAGTCTGCGTGGAGGATTAGCGCTGCCTTCAGAGTGACTCCTGAGTTTGTGTACTTGAAAGAAATCAAGTAAAATGATATGAATATAAACACTTAAAGCAAAAAGTGAAGTCTTACATTTGTTGTCCGTTTAAAATCAGCGACTGGTTGTTTTTTCTGTGTTGAACTAGAAAGCAGGCTTTCGTAAACAAGCTAACACAACCGGATATGAAGGCACCAGGAGTACGAAGCTGGATTAACATTTAAACAAGTAAACATTTTTTTAAGATTACTCTTTTTGAACAAATTCAAAATGCCACTAGGGGGCTATCGAGATGATTTGGCTTCACCTTTGGGCTGATGCCATGTCGTCCATCTTTAAATCCAGTCGAGGCTACTGAGAGAATTTGGGTCTTTTACTGTCAACAAGAACATCACTTCCTCTTTTTTTTTTTTACTAATCTTCCAGGTTACGTTTCCTGCTTTGAGTATTCAAAATGGCCGCTGTGCGATGTTAGTAGTGTCCTCTGCTCTAATGTTTGCGACAGCGTCTGTTTTGAAAGTGCTGGGAGTGCCGACGCACAGTAAAATGATTTCTACACTTAGCTTTCTCATGGTTAGCGTGTGGAAAGGCCGTTTCTATAAAATACACGTCTGCGGTACCGATAGCGTGTTCGAGGGCCCCCCCGATGGATCCGGCTCTGGGCCCCTCGGATACTGTCGGGTTATTTCCCTCCCTGCATAGCGACGGCCACTGTGACAGCTCCGCACAGCAGCAACGTAACACCAGAGGTAAAACACGTGACAAAACAATCACCTAGAGCTAGAACCCCTGTGTGCGTTCAACATCAAATAAAAACAAAGACATTCTTCTTTACAGTACCTCAATTTAAATTAGCTGTCAAACCTGTTTCCCTGCGTCAGCCACATCGTCACCAGCGTTATTATTATTATTATTATTCATACAAAGGGACATTTTGGCATGTCTGTAATTTATGTACACCGGACACTTGTCATGTATTGTGTATTACTATAGTTTTAGCTTATTCGCATTGTTAGCTTTTCTCATTGCACCTGTACATAAATTCAAAATGTCACGGTCCCTTTAACATGCAGAACCTCGACGCTGACACTCGACCCTAAGACTCCGAGAGAGTTGTACGATAAAAAATAAAATGTACACTGAACCGTACCGTTAATTAGCTCGTCCACCTTAACACTCTTACAGGCATTCACACACACATGCACACACACACTCATGTACACGTACACCCCCACACACACACGCACACACACACACACACACAGGGGTTTCGGGGTTTGTAGGGACAAAGCAGGAGGGCTGGGATTGTCAGTGGAGAGTCTGTCTGATGACACAAAGGAACCCGGCCGATCCCCGACAGACGACTGGATCAAATACTGTCGTGAACCAGACAGAAGGCCGACAGAGCTGGACTGGACTGAAGTGGACTGGACTGGACTGGACTGGACTAAACTGGACTGGACTGGAACTGACACAGGTCTTGGATTAAAATTTCTTGGAAGTGCAACATCCTTCATGCTGCCTCGGGAAGTTCGTCGAAGTTCAGATTCATACTGGGAAGTTCATCCCAGTATGAATCTGCTTACTGGAACTCTCCTCAAGACTAGTAAAAAAAACTTAAGACATGAACATTTATAGTGTTTAAGACTTTTGTGGCCTGGAATGTACATTTTAAGATATTCAGAACTTGCAGACACACGAGTTTAGGTACAATATTAATTTCTTACATCCAGTTAAAATTTTCTTCTCTTGCTGTTCGTTTTTTTATGATGTTATATTATAATTATAATGAAGTTTCTGCAGCATTTACCAGTTAAATGTGGTTTAATGGGGTAGATTACCCAATAAAAACCATTACAGAGGCTCGAGTCCTCCTCCAGAGGCTGTGGGTTCGATTCCGACCCGGCTCTTTGCTGCATGCGTTTGCCCCATTTCATGTTTACTGTCCTGTCAATAAAGCCCCAAATATAACTTTACATATATTAATAATTAAAAACAAACTGACAATCACTGTCCACTTTCTGAGCTACAGTTTCCAGCACTAATAAGCATAAATAATGACACATCATTTAATAGCAGGATCAAAAAGACGCCTGCATCGTAATCCACTGTTGTATCAGACTCACGTGAAGTTTGAGTCGAAATATTTTTAAGACTTTTCAGAAACTAGAAATCTAATATTTAACTGGTAAATGACAGTAATTGAAATGTTTCCTCAGCTTCCTCCTAACAGCCTCTGAGCACTAAGAAAGTCCAGACCAGTCCAGTCCAATCCAGCCCCAGTCCCTGGAGACCAGTCCATGTTGGTCCTGTTCTGGTTTAAGGTTCTTCAAACAGCTGGAGGTCCAGCCTGACGACAATCTCTCCTGTGGGAACCTCGTGCAGTAGCAACCGCTTGGTGATTGGTCCTTTAGAGCCCTGATCCTTCTTTATTTCAGCCAATCGGATCTCTGTCCTGCCCAGGAAGTCTGGAGGAACAAAACAACAACGATGAAAATATCCGAGAAAGACGTTTAATCTGAGGGAAGATCTTATAAATCAGGGTCTGAGTATCACCGACCGTCGGGCGAGAACTGGTCTCGTTCGAACACAGTGACGCAGAGGACGTCCTGCTCCAGGTCCTTTATAAAAAACTGACAGTTGGAGTTCCACTTCGGATTCAACGTGTCCTACAGAGAGAAAAGAGCCCAAGAAAAGATCTGATACAAACACTGACGTCATTAAACCATTAAACCACTGAGAACTATAGACTTATATAAAAGCTTTAAGAAATAAATCAATTAATGTATTTTCATTGTTAAACAGGCTCTTCTCAATGTGAAGTTAAAACATTATTAAAAACATTAAAAAGTAAAATGTCATGTTTAGGAAATAGGCCTCGACTGAGCTCATTATATTTTTTGACTTCTTTCTCTCATCAGACTCCAAAAGTGAAGGAGGAGGAACTTTTTGAAATCATAAGAAAACTTTCTGAATCAACAATGTAATCAGTAACTCGCCCACAGTCGTACCTGTAATGTTTTGGTGATATGGCACTGGGAGCCCATGGTCACCTCACAGTATGGATTACTTTTACCTGCAGAGACGAGACAAACAGGAATTTATCAGCTGAGGACGACACGGCTTTCCTAACCAGTGTCAAAGGACCATGAGTTAAAGGAGTGTGTGCGTACCGTGAGAGCGACAGGGTTTGAGCTCGATTCCCTCCACGATGTTGACCATCAGCCGACCGATCCCTGTAGCTCTCTGAGAGCGAACTGAGACACAGGGAAACAACGTGTTACTGATTTAAATGTGTTTCTAATGACTTTGACCGAGGAACACACAAGTAAAACCCTGTTGGTCAATGTGATTTTAATGATATTTTATAAACAAAAATAAATAACTTCATGGACTTTTATTAATTTTACAGAGAAGTTATTTAAGGATCAGCAGCTTTAATACAAACCTTCAATCTGAGAAAATAAAGTTACCTAGATACGCCTTCTCTCTCTTCTTCTTCTCCGTCTCGATGAAGAGTTCTGACGCTGCCTTGATTTTCTGAACCCACGCTGTCCTGCACCGACACAGAAATCACACATTTACATTTGAAAATAAACACAGACATAGGGAGCCAACTTTTGTTTGTTGTTTTCGAGATCTCAGCGATGAGGTTGAGTCTCACCGCTCGTTGATGCTCTCGGCTCTGAGCGTGTAGACTCTGTCGATGTGGGAGATGTGGAACAGAGGTTCGTCTCCTGACGGATCCGTCGGCAGCTTCACCAACACCTCGTTCAGGAAGATCGGCTGAAAGAGACGATTACATCAAATACACTGAGGCAGCATGAGACCTGCAGGTCTCAGACTCAGATTTTAATACTAGAATTCAATTAAGGATCAATTAAACACAAAACGTTGCCAGAATGTGACAAGAATTATGAAAAGAGAAACATTTACAAAAGGTTGTGTGGTCTCACCGTCTTGTACATGCGGTACTGCAGGTGTGTTTTTGATGAGAAAACTTTGTCTGAGCCGGACCAGCCCAGAGGTTTGGTGACCTGGTGAGAGAGAGAAAGATAAAGACGGACGTTCTGTCAGTGACACACACAAGCACACAGACAGACAGACACACACACACACTGCTCCTCACCTGAGTCAGCAGCAGGAAGTCGTTGAACAAGAAGCCGTACAGCTCTTTGCTGCTCTTGGCTTTGAACAGTTTCCCGCTGTGGAGAAACTTCCTGGGACCCAAACAGTTTGTGACCGAGTTAAACACCAGTTGCTGAACGACAGACACAGAGAGAGAGAAACACTTATTATCGTAGGATTTAGGCAAAGTCATATTTCAGTCTATAAACAGTCAAACATGATGATAAATATTCATTGTGTGTGTGTGTGTGTGTGTGTGTGTGTGTGTGTGTGTGTGTGTGTGTGTGTGTGTGTGTCACCTCCGACAGGCCTTCACACTGAACGTGAGCCTGAATCCACTCCAGACGATCCGAGTTTTCTTTCTCTCTGACGCCCTCGTTCACCTGAAAACACACAAACGCAGAGAAATCAACACAACTGATAAATACTCTGGTAGCGTTGTTTCCTGTTAACATGTGAACCACATGCGTGTTTCACCTGTGAACACAGCTCCTCTGCTTTCTCCAGAGCAGCTTTCAGGTGACTGTGGTCTGGATGAGACTCCGGAGTGTTTTCTAACGTCTGCGATCGATAACAGAAAAATCATTAAGGGAACAAACTTGGACGTTAACTGGTAGTTTTAAAAGTTTACACACAGCTCAGTTCCCAAGGCCTCAACCAGAGGAAACGAGGGGTCACTGTGAAAATGATGAAGAGCTCTTCACCTTCATCAAAACAACAAACGAGGGAAGATGCAGGAATCAGCTCTTCAGTGGAGACTCAAAGATTAAGTACTGTTTTTCCTTTCATTTGTCACCCGTCTATATTCATGTATGTATATTGTATGATTGTGTGTGTGCTGCACATACGTTCTTGATGATGAGCGGGTAGCGTGTGACTCTCTGCATGGGTTTGAGCAGGAAACTGGACAGAGGCATCCCCTTGCACCTGGGGTCCATGGCTAACCTCTGACAGAGAGAGGAGACATGTAAAAACACGGGTTAATCACTGATTCTTCCGATTTTACACAACAAAACAGAGTCCTGGGTTCCTCCTCATCCTGCTTACTGTATAATTATAGCTTCTGTTTGCATGATGACCTCAGATAATAACGCAGATAATGATGTCGTTGTTTTGTACCTTGAGGAAATCTTTGATCTCAGGGTTGTCGTCTGTTTTCTGCTGAATCAGCGTCGCTCCGTTCAGCTGACACGAGCAGAACCTGAACACACACACAGAGAAAAGACGACATCGCTGACGTTAATATCAAACTGTGCGCGTGGAGAGAAAAGACTCAGTCGGATGAGAGGCTGGACCTGATGTAGGGCTGCATGTGAGGCAGCTGATTGGTCAGGATGTCCCCGATCATCTTCACCGGCATCCGATCTCCTGACATCTTCTTCCTCACTCTCAGAGCTCTGAGGGGAAGACGAGGGGGCGGGGGGTGAGGAGTTTGGTCTCTGGTGACATTTTTAGCTAAAAGCTTCTGCAGAGTAAAGTCTAGACGTCTGGTGTGTGTACGACTGAAACAAATACTAAATGAAAATCTGAATATCAAAACCTACTTACATGTTGATCGCTGTTTCAACCCAAATAATCAAAATGTGAAAAAGGGCAAAACCTTCAAAGACTGCGTTCAGGCTGATGTGATGTTTAAAATGCGATTGAAATAAAGCAACATACTGTTTGTATGGTGTGTGTGTGTGTGTGTGTGTGTCACTCTGTGTGTTTTCTCGTCTCACTTGAGCAGTTTGATGTTGCACATGATGAGCTCCTTCCAGTTGACGAAGATCATGGCGACTTCCTTCTCCGTCAGCAGCTCGCACTCCAGCAGAGGTTTTTGGAAAATCTACACACACACACACGGTGATAATGATTTAATCTGTATATTTGTTGGTTTTGATTTATGGTATTTTATTGAATAGAGAAATTAAACCTCCTTGCAGAGGATCTAATTATCGTGTGTTGTGTAGTTAAACTGCAGCATGTGTGTGTGTGTGTGTGTGAGCATGAGGCTCTTCTTCTACCTCTGTGACGAGCTGCAGGTCGTTGACGTAGTTCTCCTCAGTGACGATCAGCTCGTGGATGTAGCCCTGTCGCTTCCTCTCCACGGGACTCAGCATGTCCAGCAGGTGGAGGTCAGCGCACCCTGAAACACAAACCCACACACACAGACACACACACAAACACAGGCGTCAAAGAAACATCCTCAAACACAGAAGTTAAAAACATTTATGTTATACCTGCATTAAAACTTAACTAGCAGCTACATACCTGAGAACAGACAGTGAGGGTCTGGAGGAGTGTGTGTGTGTGTGTGTGTGTGTGTGTGCGTGTTGTTTCTCGTTCTCCAGAATATGTGTGTAGATACATTTGTGTGATACAGAAATGTCAGATAAAAGTTTGTATTTACATCAGTAGTTGTTGATTTAAATTTAAAGCTTCCTGTTTTGCTTCAGGGACAGAAAAACCTTTTATATATTCTCTGGATATTTTCATGTAACTGCAGTGAAACATTTCACTCCACCAACAGGGGGAGATCATTTTCTGAATATATGTCAGATTTTGAAGATGTATCTGACTGATGTTGGATAAAACTGATTCAGATTTAATGCTGACTGACACCGAACCTCAGCTACATTAAGTAAATCTGCAGCGTTTTTTTAATGTCATGGTTCCTACAGGGTTCAAAGTTAAAACTTAAAAAATCTTTACCACTTGTAAGACCTATTCATCTCTCATACTGAGCAAAGTATTAAAGATATCAACCTAGAACCTAGACCTAGAATTATTTACAAATTTATTTCACATCACATTTTTGTCAGCACTTTGCAGCTGTTTATAAAAAATACTACAAATATGTTGAAACACATCCTGGATGAGCAGCAGTAAACTGATGGATAGAAGAATTAGCTACAAAAATCAATTGATGGATTGATTTACAAACAGTCAGAGGACGGAGGGAACAGTTTTAGCCAGTTTTTGCTCAAATCACACAAAACAAATGTTAATATAAAAAATACATCTTAAGAATATTTAAAAACCTTTCGCTCAGAACAAGAGCTGCTGCGGAATCAGTTAATTTCTCAGTAACAACATTAAAATGAAGATGTGACAGGTCTTTGCTGAGGTTCGGTTTTCAACATCGTTCTGTTCTTTTGGACAAAGGACAAATCTGTTGTCCTGACTTTAAAGTGGCGTCCTTCAGTTTTTGGCTCCGAGACTTGAGGATAATGCAGCAAGTTGACAAACACCCAGTAAAAGTTCAAACGGACTTTTAAAAATGATGAATTCATGATATCCATGCAGACTGTTTGTGTGTTGTCTCGTTTTCTCCAGGTCTGTCACCTCTGTCACCACTTTCAGATGAACTCAGTGTTAATATAAAACACTAATTCCTGCAGCTTTAAGTAATATGAATCACTATTAACATATTTTATGCAGTTAAAATCTTTAGTATTTGTAGGTATTTTAAAATATTCTTTTAGATAAACAGAAAGTGTGTGTGTGTACTTGTATTACTCATGTTAGTTTTCATTCATCTGTTTATAGTCATTTTGTGAGGAGTCATCTTCTATCTGGGGACAAACACGTCACATTAACATAAAGAGAAGAGTTCTACGGTAAGTTCGAGGTTCAGGGAAAAACTTTGAAAGAAATGAATGCAAGTCATTGTGACGACCTCTTAAATGTGTGTGTGTGTGTGTGAGTGAGTAACGAGGCCAGTCGACTGCCGTCTGTCTCAGAGCGTTTAATCATCAGGACCATTCACCGCTTCATCAAAGAAAAAACCTCCATCAGTAAAACCTCAGCACGACATTCTGTACATGTAATTCATTCATTTTTCCTTTTTTATTCCTATGAGTTTCCATCTGACCATTCACGTCCATGAAACTGCTCATTCATGCTTTACTCACCCTCACACACACACACACACTCATTCATTCATGCACGCACTGACACCAAGAGCAGTCTGGTTACATTTGGCTTGGCTGTTAATCCATTCATCTGAGTTGCTATTTATAAGAAGCATCGACCAATCCCCATTTATCAGGTTAAGCATAGTCCATACAGATCTTTACTAATCGAACCGAACTAAACCAGAGCCGTGTGATTTGATAAAAAAAAAAACGGTAAAAACAAACGTTAAAATGCTCTAAATGTAAAGTGTGTCCCGCTTCCACCTGAAACCACGACGAGTGCGTTCATGATTTGAACTCGACGGCTGCAGATGAGAGAATGTAGAGGATCAGCGTGGCTCTGGTTTAGGTCGCTCTCTGTTCGAATCTAAAATACTCGCTCTGACGGTGATAAGTCTCGACCATCGGTTACCAAACTGAAAGAAATAAAAGATTCTCTGACCCTGAAAAACCAGGATCTGAACAAACACACAAAAAAAAAGGTAAATCTTGAGGTCGGGGGCTTCAACGTCAGCTTGTGCAACAACGAATGGTCTTTGACTTATCAACCAATCAGAGCACTTCACCTCCAATACTGACACACTGAGGAGCCAATAGGATCCAAGCGAGTTGATAATAATAATCATCATCATAATAACTCTATTGCTTGTTGTATAAAAACGTTGCGTAGTTCAATAATCGTTCATCGTTTGTGTTTCTGAGGGTAAACATTAAAATCACAATACTGTCATCTGGATAAACAACAAATAAAATAAAACACACAAGTCTGATATGGCAACCACTATAATACTCATCTGTTGCTATGGGAACAAAGAGAAAGCTGGTTTTTAATGCTGTGTGTGGAAAAAAAACGGCAAAGCTACACCGGGGGTGTGCGTAACCACGGTAACAGTTTGAGAGTTGAAAGTGAGGCTGTGCCGTGTGTTTCTGTTTAATACGACAGGATTAAATATGACAGCTGAGGTTTTCAGGCTCTGTAGAGATGACGTGTTTCTGTTTGTCTTATTCAGTGCGAAACAAATGGATAAATGTTTGATGTGAGGTGCAGGTAAACGAGACGCCGTGGAATCAAACGTGTGACGTGAAAGCAACAGAGCAGCGACAAGCGGTGACGTCCTCTCTCGCCTCCTCGTACGAGATCACTTCACGTGTGATTCACTCCTGAGCCTCAGGGACAGAACTCAACACTTCACAGGTTCCTTCAATGGGGTCAAATGATTGTTGATATGTTTCATACAGTAGGTTTGCATTGAAGGGGGACAAACGTGAACTTTAAATCATCGTGCGTGAAGTTTGGTGATGATAATAACATGAATCACAGTATTAAGGATTTAACATGATGATGTTTAAACTACTTAAAAGTTTCACTAGCTTGTAAAATAGAGCGACGATTAAAAGAGTAAGTGTTTAAAGGAGTAGTTTGATATTTGAGACGAGAAGATTTCCGCTGCTCTCAGGTCTGTTTGTTAAATATCAGAGCAAGAGAGCAAACGAGTGAAGCTACTTGTTTACCTGAAATGACCTAAGTCGTTCCACCTCGACGTGTTTAGTACCAGATCTGTCCCGAGTCATGTCGGTGTGTTTAACAGTGTGACAGCATCTCATCATCATAGCAACAGATAAAACAATAAACATGTAAACAAACAAACAAAAAAACAACAACAGAACATAAACCGGATCATTTAAAGTTAATACATATTTAGAGTGTTAAACTGCGATGGATTAAAACATTATCACTGTGTGTGTTTGTGTGTGTGTGTGTGTGTGTGTGTGTGTGTGTGTGTGTGTGTGTGTGTGTGTGTGTGGACATGTGCAGGCTCCCAACTCAGTACCTCATTGTATTTTGTGTTTGTGACGTGTGGTTAGCTCGTATGCTAAGCAGTTACAGCCCTGAGCTACGGGCCGCGTCCCATTCCAGCTGCTCGCTCCCTTCTATGCCTCCTCGCCGAGCACAGAAAGACGAGAGGAGACTGTGACACCATAGAGGGGAACAGCAGCGGCAGCAGCAGCGGCAGCAGCGGCGGGGACGTGAAGTTAAAAAGCCTGTGACTGCTACTGGACGTGTCTCAATTCTTTCTCTCCTCTCCTGTCCTTCATTAGAGTGTGTGCATGAGAGGGAGGAAGAAGGAGAGAGGAGACGAGGAAGCAGGAGGAAGGAGTCTTTGGCATTAAGGAAGAGAGGAGGTGAGGAGATGTGACGAGAGGAGAGTGAAAGACTTTATTGAGACTCGTCCTCCGGCAGATAGTGGGTCGTTCTGTGAAGCTGTGGGAGGGGGAGGGGTTAGTGTGGGGGCGGGGCCAGCACTTGTGACTGACAGGTTGAATGACGCTGCTGAACCAATGGGAGCGTGGTTTTAAAAAAAAAAAGGGGGAGGGATGAGCTGAAGCTAATGACAGATTCTCCCATGAAGCCACAAAATGACCCACTATCCACTTAACGAGCTAACGTGTGTGTTCATGTATGTTAATGTGTGTGTTCATGTGTGTGTGTTCGTGTGTGTGTGTGTGAGTGTGTATACAGTTAAAACATCAGTCCAATCTGGGAGAAAGGAGATCAATAGTCTCGTCTCCTCTTTTCCTCTCCTCCTTTCTTCCTTCCCTCCTCAACTTAGCACCTTTTAACCGACAGAGACAGGGAGCCAGAAAAGAAAAGAAGGGGAAACAGAAGAGGAAGAAAGAGGAGGAGGAGGAGGAGGAGGAGGAGAGGAGAGTTCGAGAGGAGTCCTGACTATTGATCTCCCTCCTGTTGAACAGTGCTGTTTGGAGCCAGAGCCTCAGATAAACAGAGTTTGGCCAAGTCCAGTCAGAGCCATGCATAGACAGAGTTCTCGCCACCAGAGGGCGCTTTAACGTTACAGTCTGTCTGTCTCTCTCTCTGGCTTCTATTGGTGGAGAGTCGCCATTTCCGGGTCATGTGACCTCTTGGAGCTGTCCCATTGGTTGAGTGGCCTAGTGGGCGTGGCCTAGTGGGTCTCTTTGAGGGCTTTGAGGAGAGGGGGGTTCTGGGTAATGATATGATCCTAGAGAGAGGACGACAACAACAACATCAACAAAAACAACTAAACAAAACAACAACACCAACAACAACAACCAATCGGGTGCTAGGTGGGCGGGGCGTGCAGCAAGACAGAGAGTGTGGAGGTGTGGTCTAATCTAGCGTAGAAGCAGAGGATCTAGAGCAGGTGACGCGTCAGCAGGAAGTTGAATTAAACTGTGGATTTAAAGGGTCGTAGCAGACGTGCTGTTTACGCACTGAGCTGAAAAGACACCAGATTGATCAAAAGTTCAAAATGTGTTTCATGAGAAGCCCTCAATGTATTAAACTGACATATAATTCAAATATCTAAATAACGGTCCTCGGTTTGTGCTGCAAAAAACATCCTGATCATCTGTTTGAAGTTGTTTAACCATCAACTTATGAATCAATAATTGATTAATAATCACTGACATGAGCATTTAGAGAAACTTCTTATCATGTTCACCGTTTGTTCGATATCACACACATTGTGTGTTTTGAAGAAATTCATCAACTTATCATTACGTTTTTTGTCTTTCGTGGATTAGTTTTGTAGAACAATTAGATCTTTGGTAAATTAATCACATTGTAATTTCACTAAAAGTATATAAATTATAATTTCAATTTACTACCCAGCTCTACAGCTGTGTTCATCATGACCTCAACTGCATTCAAATCTTATATTAAGTATATTTTTTTAATTTTTTATCCAGAAAAACACTATGGCTAAGTTGTGCAAAAAATTACCCATTATCCTGTTGGTCATAAGATCAGTTAGTGCCGCTGTTCTCTGCTCTAGAAACTCTGAGTTTATGAAGGATCATGCTGAGGGAACACATGCAGGAAGAGAGGAAACACTTTATCCACACTCATGCATGCACATACACACCATACAAACACACACACACACACACACACACACACCACCCAGAGGTGGTGCATGAACGGTAGGTTTTCAAAGAGGCCCAAAGGAGTGTCAAGGTGAAAGGTCAAAGGCAAAACCAACTTAAGGGTCAAAGACTGAGAGAGGGACAGCATCTCCACACCTGGCTCTGGGGTGTGTGTGTGTGTGTGTGTGTGTGTACGTGTGTACGTGTACGTGAGGAAGAGAGTGTGCGTTTTTAGTGTTAAACTGAGAGTATGTTGGTTTTAGTACATGATGTGCGGTGTTTTGTGACTGATGTGGGATAGTGTGTGCGAGTGTGTGTGTTTCTGTGCACTCACACTGCGTGCTCGGGTCGGTATCCGTGGTGAGTTTGACGTAGTTGCTGGGAAACAGACCCTCCCTCCCGTTGAGCTCTCCTTTCCACCAATCACAGTCGTCCTTGTTGAGCACTGTGATCACCTGACCCTTCTGGAAGGCCAACTCGTCGTCGTTCTGCGCCAGGTAGTCGTACATGCCGATCACCTGACACACAGCTTCACGCCCACAGAAAGAGATCGTTAATATTTCCACTTATTGTCTTTTATTATCAACATTCACAAACAATTTCATAAAATACTTCATCTATTTGATTCTTTCCTTCTCTAGTGTCCAGGTACCTTTACTTTGTTTTGTCTCTCTCCACGACTCTAAACTTACAAACCCGAGACTCTTATGTTGGATTTACAGAAATAGTAGAAACATTTTTAAACATCAATCAGTATATAAAACTTGTTTCAAAATACTTCCTTTATGCCGTTTAACCAGCCTTGAACAAATTAAATCCATTGTGTGAGTGTACCTGTGTTGGCAGGAGCCAGTTTAGGAGGTGTCGGCTCTGTGGGCGTCGTCTTACTGGTGCTGGGACTGAGCAGCTTCACGTAATTGGCCGGAAACCAACCTATTTGGCGCTTCTTCCCCCGAGCCTGAACCAACCAGAACACAGTTATGAGTCGTGAATCACAACAAGCGTCTGCATCATCCAATAACTACAAATATCAAATATAGTATATGATATAGAAGTAAAAACATGTTGCTAGTGATGTAATCGTTTTATGCACAGTCAACATGATTATTCTCTCTCTGCATAGATTACATATTTATGTTTATATATTATATACTATATTTATACATTAGAGTTTGTACCTGGAGCTCACCCTCCCACCAGCCCCCTGGGTTCTTTTTCCTGATGAGGATGAGCTGCCCAGGAGCCAAGGTCAGCTGCTCCGCCCCTGTGGCACTGTAGGGGGCGATCACCTGAGCGATCTCTGCAGAACAAAAGGACAGAGAGAAGAAGAAGTAGAACAACATCACGTCAATATCATCGAGGACAGAAAGCAGAGATTCGACGACAGGTAATAAAACAATAATAGAGAGCAGGAGAAATCTCACCTGGTTTCTTTCCCAAGCTGCCCGTCTTCCCTGCGGGTCCCAAAGACTAAAAATAGAAATAAAGTTTAGAGTCGTTGGAAATGTTTCTTGAATCCTAATCCAATCTCACTTCTTCTGAATTCCCTCTTACATCTGATGCAGAGTCTCGAGGTTTAACGTAATTGGATGGGAAGACTCCAGTTTTGCCACCGACTACGCCTGTCCACCAATCTCCTTCTTTCCTGGTCACCATGACGACGTCTCCCTGCTGGAAACTCAGGTCGCCTTGTTCACTGCTCTCGTACGTGTACATGGCCACATATTCTGTACAGATGCACATAGACAGAGTCAATGACACTTCAACACCTAAAACTTTAAAAATATATACAGATGTACATGTGCATGTTTTACCTTCACCAGAGTCGGAGGGTTTTGTTGGGGAAGGGGAGGGTCGTTTTCCATTGGGCGGACTCTCTGATACACCGGACTCACTAGAAGACAAAAGAGAAAAATGTACTTAAACTATAAAGAAGCTTTTTTTCTAGTTTTACAATACAAAATAAGCCAAATTTGGCAAGGAAGTGTGGAAGTCTAACATTTCAACTATAACAAAAATCCTCCTGAGATTGATCAAATCTTTTCAGGCAACTTCTGAACAGTGTTTTGTCACTGACAAACACATTAGTTTAATCATTTGGCTACTGGCTCAGTCCAAACTAGTATTTAGTATTCAAATGTCCATGGAGTGGAAGTCATGCCTCTGAATATGTAGCTATTCTTCCCTTAATGAGGCTTTAAATGATGTGAGATGCAGCAAGAAATGAGAAACAGAAAGCTGAGAAAGTAGGGAGTGAAATCTTTGAAACAAATCCACAGTGACCCTCTGTAATTAGAGCAAAGAACCCCTGTGAAGTGGAAAGATCACCACCGAGACAAACTGAGGATTCGTACACAACGTTTAAACCTACCTGGTGTTTTTGCTGCGCGCTGCGATAACAACAGGAGGCGTCGCGGTGGCGGAGATGAGCTTCACGTAGCTTTTGGGGAACCAGCCTCTCTGTCCAGTCTGCAGTTCACCCAACCACCACATGTCCTGCTGCTCCAACACTGTTATTATCTATATCAACAATAACGATAACATATATCAGGATTTAATACAAACAAAAACACACAAACATACAATTAAAACAGAGGAGAGATGGAAGAACTCTGGTCGACCTCATTTTTGTTGAAGTTGAGGTGGTTGTCCTTCTTCGCTCTCCAGGGATACAAAGCCTGAGCCTGAAGACCCTCGACCTTCTCCCCCTGACAAACACAATCACAGTACGACTCGGTTCAGAAGTTCATGTAGAAACAGCAGCATTATTATTTTATACCTAAGGGAAACACAGTTGGAGAAACATTCACACTATTTAGTTCCAAGACTTAAGAATAAGACGAGTTACCTGTCCCAGCACAGGTGAGGGGGAGGAGCCTGTCGTCATGGTAGCAGGTGTGAAGGCAGAGCGTTGCCGTAGTTGCGCTGAGGGAACGCTGAGCGATGGATTCTGACTGGTTGAAGAGGTCGGCCATGCGTCCCAACCCTCGCTGTCTGATTGGCTGGCTGTATTTGAGGGCCAACTGGAAATGTACACCCACATGATACATATTTAATAAAAAAAGCTGCGGGTTGATAATTAGGTGTCTTTAATCTGGAGTCAGTGGAAAAACTAATAAATCCATTTATTTAGCACATTCATAGAAGTATATGTAATGAGTAACTGAAAAGTATTAAATGAATAGTTTATAACACAATAATATAGTTAGGAGTTATATTTTTTAAAACCTTGATAAGCACCTGAGGACACTCATAGGTGGAATGAAACAAACATAGTAAAACAGAACTAAAATTATATGTTTTAATGGGTATATATATACCAAAAGTACCACTTAAGTCAAATGAACTAATGAAATGAAATAATGTCAACATCACACGACTCACGTTGTGTTGAAGTCGGCCCAGTTACTGTTGGCGGAGGATGCGGATGAGGGGGCGTGTCCAGGTGCTGGAGGAGGCGTTGTCATTGGCTGCTGGGCAGACGTGGGTGTGACTGAGGCTGTGGCGCGCAGGCTGATCGGTGCTTCGCTGTCCGGTATCCGTTCTGCGTAATTGGCTGGAAACCAACCCGTCCTGCCCCTGAGCTCTCCGCCCAGCCAGCCGGGTTCACCTGTTTGAGACTCGTCCACCTGTCGGAGCAGAGGGGCGGCGTTTAGATAGACGCAGGAGCACAAACTCAGAGACGGGCGTGTGTTCAGATTCATGGTAGAACAGCTAAGTGCTGACACAACAATGTCCACAACAGCAGCAGCTTTTCCAGAAGGTAAAAAAAAAAGCTAATTAGTGGATGAGGAGTGCGAAAAATAAACATATAACAAACATGATTAACTCAATATCTTTTGTAAATTACCTCTTTTTGTAAATGTTGTGCTCTGGTTCCAGGACTGTTTTGTTTCAAGCCAACAATCCTGATTATTAACTCAATTACTCATCATCAACTCCAAATAACTGCATAATGAAAACCTGACTCTGTCCACTTGAAGAGGATTTTCCTATAATCTTCAACCTGGGCCCTTTGTTTAGAAATGTGGGTGTAAATAAAAGGTAATTACAAAAACCTTTGGAATCGAACGCCTCTGCTGGCAGCTGCAACCTGGTGGCAGTGGCTACTATATGAACTTATTGGGCAAGTGTCTCATAAAATGTCCACTACAAGTGTTTTGTGTTCAACTGCCAAGGTTTTCTTTTGCAGTAAACCCGGATGAGCCTCAGCTTCACTCCAGTAACGTTGTGATAGAAGTTGCAACACAACGCACCAGTGAGTCTGTTCACTGGCAAGTTTGGCAGTATTTTAATGTAAACCTGCCAAGTGACTGAGCTGTGGACTGGATTCATGTTTATAATAAAGGGGAATATTGACTTTATACTCATAGAGGTAGAGAGTCGGTGAAGGTTTGTATTTCTTTAGTTAAACAATATTAACTGTGAAAACAAAACAAACTCAACGACATTTACAGATGTGACTTAAATGACTTGATTAAATTAAATAAAAAGCCAGACACATTCATCCGCTGTCAAATGAATGCACATGGAGACGACATGACATGACACCAGGAGTTCAGATGAGTGCTGGCTTATGATTGGTGGAGGCACAACACTGGGCGGGGGGGGCGAGAACTTACCCATTCCCCCTTCACCTTCAGTTTGCACAGTAGAGGAGAGAAGAGACAGTTAATACATATTCACACACACGCATAGAAAGAAGCGATAAAATATATCTGTTCACTCATATACAACTCAGACTGCACGTAAAGATGGATGACATGTCAGCCGCCACAAGTGAAAAGATCTTGATTGCATTCTGGTGGCTTGCTGCAGTACAGGCCATGAAGCCCCAGCCTCTCCTCCATGTTAGCAGATGGGACATCATCTAAGTATGTCATTCTAGGTAACTCCAGTGCAAGATGGCAGCGTTCGTACCCGGGACATTTTGGATGGTGAGAGGAAGTGGAGACGCATCGTCCATCTTTATTTACAGTCTATGGTATACACACATAATACTGTTTGTACGTGAGACCTTAAGTGGCTGCATGTAAACTTATTTGAGGTAAAGTCATTAAACAGAAAATTCTGATGTGGTGGCATCTGCACATTCTCACACAACCTCTGTCTTCATCATCATCATCATCATCATCATCATCATCATCATCATCATCATCATCATCATCATCATCATCACCACCCTGTGTTCCCATGCTGATGTAATAAGGTTTCAGGATATTACTGTGTGGTTACTGCATTAGTGAGTACGTTCTACATACCATGATGACGTCTCCGGGAGCGATACTGATCTCATCATGGCTGCGAGCATCAAATGGGTACAGAGCCCTGTAGTACACCACCTTCACCGGTGGCTGCTGCTGGGGAAGCTGCTGCTGCGGTGGATGCTGTGGTGGCTGATGCTGTGGTGGCTGATGCTGCGGCGGCTGATGCTGTGGTGGCTGATGCTGCGGCGGCTGATGCTGCGGCGGCTGATGCTGCGGCGGCTGATGCTGCGGCGGCTGATGCTGCGGCGGCTGATGCTGCGGCGGCTGATGCTGCGGCGGCTGCTGCTGGTCGAAGCCGCTGGCGACTGTCTTCTGGTCAAAGAGACTGGGTCCTGGAGTCTTCTCCACTGCAAATACACAGAATAATCGGAGATATCAGAGCAGAGTTTCGACATGGTTCGCTGAGTTAAATCAAACACTTTTAAAATCTAATTAATACCAAATCAACGGTACTTAAATACTCAATCCAGCGAAAAAAGAAAAAACAGGTATGTCGCTAAATGGCATTTCCAACATTAAATCCTAATGATATAGCTCAGATAAACAGTATAAAATCATAAAAAGCATTAACCAATAGTTAATACATTGAATTATAATTGACTTTTAATCCCAAAAATAACACAAACCACTACCACAAAAATCTCTAAACCTTCATATCTCCTAAAGGAAAGGACATAACAAGACAACACGGTAAAAGTTTCTGGCAATTCAATTCAGAATTCAGCTCATTAAGTTTAGATGCAGGAGTTTCTTTCTTCCTTTATGAATTATAACTTTTCACTCAAAACAATGATCTCTACTTGTGCGGACCACCTGGGTCCTGAATTCCTGCTTAAACTCTGGACATCAATTTCTCTTGTGCTAATCTTCATGCAGACACACACTTCAACACACCTGATGAACCCCAGGGGTCAGCCGGCTGGCCGAACAGCTTGCTTAATTTATCTTGCATGTCCTTCTTGCTTCTTCCCTCGTCCTCCATCTCTTCTACCGACCCCTCACTCTTCCGGCCCTCTTCTTCCTCCTCCATCCCTCTCCTCTTCCTCTCCTCCTCTTCCTGAGTCACTCTGTTCAGCCAGGCGTCAGGGGCAGAGATGGAGGTTGGGCTCGGAGGATCGGGGGCAGAGATTCCTGCTTCATCATCCCTCCAGCTCACACCTTCGTCTGAAGACAACCTGCAGCACGACGGGGAAAGATAAACCTCCTGGTGGACACTGAAAAACAACACTTGTAATATAATAACATGGATAAAGTTCTTACCTGCTCTCGTGCAGCTCCGCAGACTGCCTCTCGATCGGAGTGTGTATGTTAGAGTGTGTGTGTGTCAGTGAGTGTGTGTCTCCCTCCAGCTCTCTCTGTCTATGTCGCTGCTGCCGGATGTGGATCTCCCGCAGCTCCTGCAAAGTATCATGGGATACAGGAAGGAACAGCGGTGAGGAGGAAGTGGGGGATCAGTGGGGTCGGTTGCTACGGGTTACCATCGACACCAAACGACAACAGCAACAGCAGCAAGTATTAGTCAGGTGATCAAGGCAAGCTCCGCCCCTTCACTGAGGTGATGCAACGTCGCTGTAGGTAACCACGGTGAATACTTTAATGTCCAATCAAGGAGCTCATTGATTTTGCACATCAGTCTTGAAGTGGAGTGACACAGTAAACAAAGGTAATTTCTTTCTACTCTGTCCACATCTAGAAAGTCTGTCCGTCCAGGAAATGGCTGATGGTTCTTCGAAGGATTGAAGGAAGCACAAAGGTGTACAAAAATCTCAACTGTCATATCAGCAGCTTGGCCACAAAAATGCAGAAACTAAGCTGATATCAACATCTTGTTTTGTGGCCGACTCACACAACTTTAGAGAAATATTTTGGATCTCTACAAACAGAACTGGCATCAAGTTTTGGACACTTTTCATTTGTAGATTCTTCAGATCAATCATGCAAAACCATCAGGGAGGCGTCTGATTCATTCTGCAGCCTGACATCGACCCCTAACTTACAGCCAGAATCACTAACAACTGTCGCCAGGGACAAGAAGACCAACGAGTCCTGTAACAGACAGTGAAGCTGCTGGGTAAATGAAGTTCTCAAGAAAAGAACAACGGGCAAACAATGAGTAACTAGTGATCCAGTAAAAGTCTCTGTATCCCAACCGATTTCCTCCCTCACTGTTTCTTGTGTGTTCATTGCAGCTCTGGTTTCTCTGTGTGAGCAGGATTTGATTCCAGTGCAACTCTTGGGGCGTCAGCAGGAGGAGTGGGGGGGGGTTATAACTACTGGAGGTTGGGACGGACGCGGCCTCGAACACAAGGCTCCGGTCACGGTGGGGGGGCGAAGCTTGCACAAGGCCCAGGATGTTTGTGGGAGGGGTTAGAGGTGAACAATAAACAAAACTATGGGGGTGAGGAGGGGTACGGGATGTGGTGGGAGAGTTCTGTGTAGTCATGACAACCAGCTGTGCCATTAGAACACTACTCTTGTTACTATAGCAACACAAGGCAGCCGTCGTGTTTCAGCCAAACAACCAACGTGAGGAACCCTACAAGCAAACCAATCAGAGAGAAGAGACTGACGGAGGACCTGAAACAGGAAGAAGACACACACACACACACACACACACACACACACACACACACACACACACACACACACACACACACACACACACACACACACACACACACACACACACACACACACACACACACACCTTGTCTGGCTGAAACATTCTCTGCTAGCATACAGACAGTAGCATTATATAAATTCACCTAAGCTAGAACACCGGCTAACCTAGCATCACAACTGCGTACAGCGTCAACTACGAAAGCGTGTGAGCTAACACCAGCCGGGCGAATTAAGATGGGGCACAAAACAGGAGGAAGAGAGAGAAGACAGAACTGGGGAAAAGTTGAGAAGAAAAAGGAGGAGAAAGTGAACAAGAGGTGGTTTCAGAGAAGAGATTGAAGAAAGGATGAAGTAAGTTCGATAAAAAAGGTGGAATAAGAGGGGGGGGGGGCGAGGCCGGTTGGCTGGGTTGTTGTGTGGACCTGTATAATGTAGTCTAGCCGAGCCAGACACACCCTGACGGCTGACACAGACTCCTGTAGCTGTCCCTGTTCCTGGCACTGAAACACACACACACATATAAACACACACACACAGTATCAACCATTCTACAGACACAGACACAGACACACACTCACAGACAGATAAGGTCAGTAGAATGTTCCTGGGTACTTGTCAAATGTTTCTCGTGTGTATTCAACTGTAGATTAATGTAACCTCTTAGGTGGAGGTTAAATATTTACTTTGGAAATATAATTCAAACCGTTTTCCGGGAGGCCGGAGGAATATTTAAATTCTTGACTCGAGTACGGATTAGACAAGAGAAGAGACTTGACTCACAGAAGGAGAGGATCTTGTGACTCACTGTGATGAGCATCGTGCTGCTGCAACGTTTAAAACTGACCCGTCTACACTGGAGAGCTCGGAGGCCAAATGTATTTTAGGGTTTTTATGTATATATTGCAGTGTTTGGGGTCAGTAATTAAGCTCTGTCTACATACTACAATACCCTGTGAGGTACAAATATCCTTTATGATATCGTTTATTTTCAGTTCTCTATTTTATTCTGGGTTATAACAATTTTAATGATTAGTGTGTATTTAATACTGCAGAGGTGTTATAGAGGCTACACCCACATTCATATATTTTTACTTTAAAACGTTTGAAAACTAGAACAGTTTCCATTAGCTCCATATCAGTAACAATACCTAAGTGTTAGCAACGTTTTTTCCATCACCAGTGGTCATCGAGTTGTGACCAATAAGAACCAGGATCAGGACGCAGGTGACAGGATCATCTTTTTTTAATTTCTCTGTGCCCGCTCCAGAATTTTTCCAATTAAAAAAGCAGTGTTTTCCACATAAAACAAAAAAACTCACACGCATGGAATGCAGACGTCACCGCAGCAACACTGATTTTTCACAGATTCTTTCAAACTAAAACATGTGGGTGTAGCCTGACTCTGAGATCAGAAACAACAGCACACCAGAGTCAGTAGAGGGTCAGTAGTCAAACCTCCCACAGCTTGACTATTACAGTCGAGCTTCACTAGCGGCAGTTGCACAAACCAGGCATTTTAAACGTCTGGTTTGAAAGTGTTAAGACGACAAAGACTAAAGTGACTTCTTGAAGCTTGCAGGTTAGTGATGAGACAAGAGGGTGTACAGCGTTTTACTTTCTCTGATAATCAGTGCTGGTCCACTCCAGATGCAAAAACTGCTCTGTGCTCCAGGTTTTAAATCCAATGCAGAATGGTTGTTGTGTAATTTGATATTATTTTCTATTACAAACTGCAACCCCCCCCCACCCCAATTGCAGTACCACCCCAGTCCAGCAGTGGCAGTGTGCTCTACCTGTCTCCCTCTCTGCTCCTCCTGAAGCTGGCGTCGCAGGGCCTCTATCCTGGCACAGTGGTTGGCATAGAACTCACACAGAGACTGGCATGGGCAAGGGAGCCAAATGCCAGTGTAGGGGATAAATAAAAGGAGTAGAAATTATAGAAGGAAGGGTTTATTACATAGATTAAACAAGAGAATATGATTATGGAGGAAACAATGGCAACGGTCAAGAAAAAGCCAGGATGAAACACAAGGAGTAGTGAAGTGGAGGCAGAGTAAAGGCAGGAGGAGCATTGAAGAGTCCCCGAGCGTATGAAGGACAGAGGAGGCACAGCATTGAGAAAAGAGAAGATTTTGGGGAGAGGAAGTGCAGAAAGGAAGGCGGAGGGCGTTATAGTCAAACAGTTCACAACTCAGTGGTCTGTGCCTCCGTTTAACAGAGAGCTGCACCACTGAGACTTGGCTGGAGAAAACTCCCGTCCCTTTTGTTCTCAAATACACTGAATAAAACTAAGAAACGGCTTCATTCAGATCGGCCATTATAAACTGTATTTATTGTATTTCTGGTTGTTTTACTCTCTTTCCCTCATTTCTTCCTCCACACTACAATATAGCACAGGACCAATTCTCCTCTCTTTGACCTGAAGCTGTGTCCTGAAGCAATGGGAAGAAAAACAGGTGACAACAGATGATCTATGAAACATCAACAAGCTGCTGAGCTCCAAACCAAAGAAATAACATAACGACAATCCCTCCATCTTCCTTTTTTTCTACAGTAAATTGTTGGTGACATGAAGCAGCCGACTGAAAACACTCCGAAGCACAGAAAGCTCTTCTTTTAAAAACAGACATCAGCATTAATAGGCGCAAAATACACATCAACATAAAGACCAACACAGATCCACTAGTCACTAGTTATTAGATCAAAACTTGAACAGTAAACAGGAATATTGACACTAAATTATTCAAAATAGTTTCAGAGGTTATAAGGGACGGAACAACATGAATCCATTGATTATAACATTATATTAGCAAAAACATTACTGGGTTAGCAAGCTAGGTAATTAGCCAATTTTAAAGGTATTAATTATAGTATAGACTAATTAAAGTACTACTTATTTTACCAGCACAAACTACCACTTAATTTTTATCATACAGTTTGGATAAGGTGGTTTGGAATTCTTAATTTCTATTAAAATAATTAAATGAAATTGTTTAAGCTTTGAACCTCTTTAAAGACGTCAGTGGAGTGAAAGAGTGAAATGTGTTTTAACACAGGAGCTCAGCTACGCAAACTTTGAAGAAAATCTATTTCCAACTTTAGTGAAAATAGTAGCACCATGCATGATTTCCTGACAAAAACAAATCAATAACACATCCTAAGCGATAATATTTAGCACCATCATTAGTGCAAAATATATAACAAATAATTATCTTATAGTCCTCCTTCATTGTAACCTGGTTTTAGATTCATATCCAGTATTTTTATGCTATTCTTCATGGGTTGATTAAAGCCTTAACTTCTTTTTGCTCTGTCACTCAAGCCTGTATCTCCAGCAGCTACAATTACTGTGAACAAACACTGTTATTTCATTAACATTCAGCCTATAGTGTCTTTGGTTACATAGTGATTAGAACATGCATTTAGCTCATGTAGATGTGGCTTTAATCTCTTTGTCCTGCATTAATTCACAGGTTGATGAAGTGTTTACCTTCAGCTGAGTGTTGAACGCGTCTATTTCCAGCAGTTTGGCCCTCGTCTCTCTCTCCACAGCATCCAGCTGCTCTCGTAGCTGCTCTCTGCTGGTTTCCTTCTGCTCCACAGCCTTCTGCAGGGATGACAGACTGTCACCTGAACACACACGGCACACGCACACACGCGCACACGCACACACACACACACACACACACACACACACACACACACACACAGGTCAGGATTATCATTCACAGACATACTCAGAAAAAAATCCAATCACAAACAATACGTGAAAACACGGCAAGATGAGCATAGTAATGTGCAGTAGTGTGTGTTGAGCGTGTGTGTGTAGAACTCACGGTGCAAGCTGTTCTGTTGAACCTGTTTCAACTGGTCGTTGAGACACTGTTTATCAGGAATTAGCCTCCCGAGCCACTGCTGTGAGTCCTGGACAGTAGGAAAGTAAACATAATGATCACATATTCCATTCAATTTTTTCTTATTCAAAATCCTTGATGAGAATTGTACTGCGTGAACTGGTCATTACTGTAACACCTGTTTATCTGACCCATCCGTGTTCACTTGGTGGATGGTTTACATTTTTCTCTCGTACCTGCAGCTGCTGTTGTAACAGGGTGATTTCAGCGATGCGTGTTTCTCTCGTCTGATTGGTCTGCTCCACTTCTCTCCGCTGAGCTGACAGACGAAACCGAACATCCTTCAGTTTGCCCTCTAGCTGGGACTTCTTATCATTCTGGAGGATGGGAAGGGGAAATGAAAAGGGAATATACTATCAGGTTTCTGCAGATGTATGTACAAAGTATTGGGTTGCAGACAGAATTAGTTGTCAGCCATTTCATTTCTTCCTGTTGGCACTGGCTGATTGCGTTTGGTTTATCTTGTGAGAAACGTTTATGCCCGACATTGTCACACCAACTTTCTGTGACAGGCTGACTTGTTTAAGTTGGTAAAACTGAGCGTGTGCCTCTATTTGCAGCCGTTTATACCAATGCTCTCTGACAGAAACATACAGTTTGCCATGTTGTTAGGTTTCGAGAATAATTTGACGAGCTCATTTATTATATATTCTCTAGTCCACTAGCATGTTTGATTATGTAACTAGTTGTGGGTGCTTGTGTTTCATTACCAGAGCCTCAAGTTCGAACTCCAGGGTCTTCTTCCTGGCTTTGAGCAGCACGATACTCTCCTGCTCTCGGTTCCTCTGAGTCAGAAGCTCCTGCCGTCGCTGACGCTCCCACTCCAACTGACGCTGGCGCTCTAATTCACGTTTAGCAGCCTGGACAAATGAAACACACACACACACACACACACACACACACACACACACACACACACACACACACACACACACACACACACACACACACACACACACACACACACACACACACACACACACACACACAAATGTTACAAACTACCAAAAACACTGCGAGTTCAGATTGCATCACATCATAATATTATATTATACACGTCATTATGTACAGCAAGCCACCTGCTGCAGGAGTGTAAGAGCTAACAAGTGAAGCAGGTGATGGGGAGTAAGAGAAAGGCCTCTCAGTTGTCTGCAACAAATGAAATTACACGGCTGCAGCAGCTGAACATCAACTCAATTAAGATGCAGATACTTGAGTCATTTCCTCTTCTCTTTACCTCTCTTCTCTCGATCTCTTTGCGTCTCTCCTCCTCTCTCATTCTCTCCAACTCTCTCTGTTTCTCCAGCTGCTTTTCCAGTTCATGCTGTCGTCTCCTCTCCTGCTCGAGACGTTCACGCTCCTGAAGAAATGAGAACAAACGTGAGCAGACAGAATGAAAAGCTCTTATTTTGGTTTGGTTACCCTTTTTCTTTTAAAGGTTCCTCCTAGTTTCAACACTAATTAATCTAAATAATTAACTGATATATTTTAAAGACATGAGAGAATGTGGCTGGTACAAGGACAATGGTACAATGAGCAGATAGTATGGAAATGAGGGATCAGTATCATCACCTTCCTCTCCTGCTCCTCTCTCTCCAAAGAAGCCAGTCGCTCCTGCTCTTTCCTCTGTAGCTCCTGCAGAGCCTGACGTCTCTTCTCCAACTCCAGGTTTCCTCGCTCAAAGTTTTCCCTCTTCTTATCCTCAAATGTCACTGCGGAGAGACAAACTTAGTTCATACGAAACTAGATACTATGGTGTAGCATTCAAAAGTTGTGAATACATAATCCAAAGCAAAAAACGTATTTCTAGTCTTGCTTAAGCACTAAAAGTGTTGACCTCAAGCAGTAGGATGAACCACCTATCACCACTGCATCAACAGACAATTGATCAATTAAAAAATGATAATATTGGTGTAGGAAGTGTTTTAAAGTTGGACAGTTCAGTTCAGTTGTTGAAGCAGCTCTGTTCACCATTAATCCTCTTCAAGCTAACATTGCGAAGACTGTGACAAGACCTAGCTCCAGTTTGAACAGTTAACATGAAGGTGTCCAGTTCCAAAGCTGGCGAGGACCAAACCTGGTAGTTTCTTATCTTGGCTGCTCTCGGTCTCCTCCTCCATTTCCTCCTGAACGAACTTCTGGTCCGACTGAACACTGTCGCTCCGCACACGCCTTCAACAAACACACACAAAGACAATGATTACACTGCAAACTATCAGCTCCCATTCATTCGTCACTCCACACATCTGAGGAGAATTCAATCTATGTTCACAGTAATATTTTGTATGATGTTTCTTTGTAAAATATGAGGCAGTTAAACTGTTTTAATGTAGTTTTCCCCTTTATTAACCTTAAACTAAAAAAATAAATATACCTGAAGTATTTGTGGTCTGTGTAAATACACATAAACACACTAGTCAGTTAATGTGGTATTTGGTTACAGCATTTACCTGAATGTGGGTGGGAGGTAATCTGGTGGTAACACAGGGGGCAGCGGTAACCCTGACATGGCCATATCTATGAGGTGCATGGCCAAGATGAACTCCTCAGCCGTCAGTTTTCCATCCTGGTCGATATCTGACAGACTCCTAGAGGAGACAAATATTCCTGTTGAAGCACTGACGTCCTTTAAGTGCATCTGCGGGTTTGATAAGGTTAAAATGATTTGAATTTCAGGTAATTATTCAATGCACTGACCATATTGTGGCCAACTGGCCCTGAGGAAGACTAGACTGCATCAGGATAGTGCGAGCCTGTGGACCTGGAACATGTGAACACACACAAAGAAAATTCGATGAAAAACTAATGATCACGAATGATGATATCTTTGTGTGTGTGTCTGTGAGTGAGTGTGTGAGTGTGTGAGTGTGTACCTGTGAGGTGTCCACTCATCATCTTGTCGTGTGAATTAAAAAGTTGTCTGTACTTCAGCCTTGAGGACTGAGGAACGGCCCAATCACAGGGGGGCAGACTGCTGGGACAAACAAGCGCAGTGACGGGATTTACAGCAAGAAGAGAAGCAATGAAAAGACACACCCAAGAATGAGTCCCGAGCAACGCAAAGGGAAAAGTAAAATGTTCTGTAGGTTGCAAAATTATACTTGTTTACAACCTAAATTAATTTGACACTAATAGACCAAGAGACACATTTAGTAAGTTAAAATCTTGGGAGATTATTGGGAAAAACTAATTTAAAAAAAGGAAAGAAAATTGAAAAACCATATATTTCCACACTTCAGTTGATTGATGTGAAGCAGAATCATTTAATTAACCTACCCAGCAGCATCAAATGATGCTACCTTCTGCAGCTTAGCACTGGAACGATTGAATGAAGACGACTTGTTGACAGGTTGAGCTGAGAGACACAGAAAAATAGAAAGTTTCAGTCTGAGGCTGTGGTCAAATATCTTGAGCCATTTTCAGAAAAGAAATCAGGAGAACGTCCGGACGATTGGATCTGGACTATCTCTGGAGTTGTCACATATGTAGAACGCAGCAGGAGACTAAGTCAGACGTCTTTACAACAACAGGAACATTTCTGGAACATTTGCCTTCTCACATACTGCCCCTCTGGAACATTTCAAGAGAAGGTCTGAAACCAGCTTTGGATGAGGACAACACGCATACAGATATAATCCATCACCTGAATCTCTACAATGTAAATATAATTGTGGATAGAATGTGTTAATAAGAGCTTAAATTTGGTCGACACTGACATTTGCTACAGATTCAACACCCCCTCCCCTGCTGTTGTTGTTACGTTACCTGGGTGGGGGAAGCCCGAGATGGGCGGGATCATGCCTGTGGGAGGAGCTCCATTGGCGATGGGCTGGGGGAGGGGAGGCGGGGCAGATGAGACCAGTGGGGGAGACACCCCGACAGGCAGAGGGGGTAGGGGCAGAGGGGGCACGGCTGAAAGAGGAGCTGGGATGGTAGCCATGGGGGGCATGCCTGAGGATAAACACATACACAACACAGGATTATCAGTCATTGTCTTTACAAAAACACAACTGCTCAAAGCTGCGCAAGAAAAACACGAGCGAAAACAATCAGCTTTTCTCCACGACTGAATCTGACATTATATATATTATATATGACATATAGTAAATGCCGTGTGAGAGCTTCAGTGTATGTTTGGGCCTGAAGGAGAAGACAATTATTACTTTAGACTGGTTTTATAACTTTATTGATCAGCACTTAAGGCGCAATAATCAAGTGGTAGAGCTGAGAGAGAGAGCGAGAGCCTCATTCCTGTCACACAGATCTGCAGTGTTTTACCAGTAAACAGAGTTTTATCACCGTCTGTTTTCATCGTGACATAAAGCAGTTATCACACAAGCCGCAAAATCACATGTATGTGGCATTTATCTGTGTGTAGCATTTCTTATGTGTTGAGTGTAAGCAGCAGTGCAGCACCACAGCAAAATCAACAACTGTGTGTGTCTTACCAAAGCCGCTCTGTGGGGGTAAAGGCAGGGGGGATTGTTTCATACTGGGAGGGAGCGAAGGGGGCAGCGGGTGACCCTGGAGTTTCAGCTTGATGAGTTTCATGGCGATAGAGAACTCGTAGATATCCATTCGGCCATCACTGTTCATGTCGGCCAGAGCCCTGCAGGTACACGGAGAAAACATTTGTCACCGGTGAACAGGAAGACTGACGCACTGCCGGACAAACACAACCAGCAAACTAGTGTGGATTTGTCTCAACTTCTTCGCTGTGTGACTCACCAGATTTGGGCCAGGACGGGAGGGGGTAGACCTGACTGGAGGAAGAAGTTCCTGGCCTGGTCACCTGATGGACAAACAAAAACAGGATGTGACATCAAAGCACAGAAAGGTCACCTCAAACCATGGCTGAATCCAAAACGTCTTGGGAATGTGCCCGGTAAGTGCATTACTGCTGAAGGTTGTCTGGATCATAAAGATGGACGACATGACAGCTTCCATAAAGTGAAGCCTCGTGGCTGGCTGCATTATAGGTCATAAACATATGCCCCCTTCCATGTTAACAGATGGGACATGAAGCTAATAATTAAAAGTACACATTTAAATATGTGTTTCTCAAAGATGGTTTCTGTCATTTCTGTTAAAGTGTTCATGCTTCTGATAAGCTTGGTTTTATTTAGTTATTTGATGGTACAGAAACAGGGTGAAGCACAGTCTGTTGTCTGGATGCACAGTTCATCAGGTCCACAGGGGGCCTCATGTAGAATTGGACAGTGTAGAAAATAAACCGCTATGAATTTGTCCGCTGGAATGAATTTTGAGTATATTTACAGTGGCAGTGCTGTAACTACACCAGTGGGAATCAGCAATGCACCTAACAGTGTCTAGCCTGACAGAAAGAAGAAGGTTTGCCGGCTCTGTTGTCATCTGCTCATGAGGGGAAATTATCAGGAAAACGTGAAACCCATGTTGCTTTGAATGGAAATGAAAGCAGCGTAACGACGAACCAGGGTGTGACTTCAGATAGAATGCGGGAGTGTAGCACTGCTGGGTGCTGTTACCTGTGATGTAACCCCCTGCAGTCGGAGCGAGGCTGTGAAACTGCTGATCATATTTGGCTCTCTCATCCACTGAGATCAGAAACACATCTGGACCTGCCACACACCAAAAAAACAACGACACAGACACAGGATTACAGATCAGATACTAAACCCAGAGACAAAGCCAGGCAGAGGCAGTAAAAGGAGGAATGAAAGGAATGTGTCAGTCATTAGTTTCAGTTCCTGTGAAAGGTTTCCTCTTGGGTAACACTTGAGGAAGGGTGTCAACTCTGACACTGATGAGGAAAGACAACAGGGATGAATAGATGAGGACTGAGACAGTCGGGTTTCCTTAGAAAGCTCAGTACATGACACATCAGTCTATGATTCACATCTATTCATCACTTACTGACACAGATTATTCAATTCCTCTAAAATGTACCAGATAACGTCATCACAGCTTTGTCTCATGGATGAGTTCTATCCAGGGTCTACCTATTATTTTAACTGTAATAATATGAAGAACTTTACAGATCTATGTTTATGGTTTTACAGTGAAGAGATGATATGATAAACACGGCTTTAATCAATTATCAGTCTTTGTGCTTCTCTGCTCTGATAATCGATTCCACTTTATTCCATTTTGGACAGAATGAATCAGACGCCAGATCAGAGTTTGTTATGAACAAAGCTAATCTGAGCCGTGGTTCCCTTTAGCTCCAACTGACGGTTCCATCTTCTACCAGCAAATCACATGCTCATGGAATCAATGAGTCATTTCTTGAAATGTACGAACAATAACTGCTGACGGATACAGGAAGAACGATGCTGATTCAGTTGTCTTTGCATATACACCTTGGATTCTTCTACAATATTCATCATGAGAGACACGGAAGAAAAAAAAAATCACATAAAAAATAGTGTATATATAACATCACCTGATATGATTAATATCAATAATTTAGTCTGAGACTAGATGTTCTGTGGAATTTGAGTTGTTTATAACTTCAGTATCACTGTGGATTGTCCTCATTCAGTACAAAGACAACATGTTCTCCCTGACTGTTAAAAATCTGTTTAGCCTCACAACTCGCACTGTGTGTGTGTTTGGTTTTTATCTCCATCTGTTTGTCTTTGTCCTGATGGGAGATCTGGCCGTCTGCCTCCGGTAGTTAGTTTTATGTAAGACATTTTTTAAACTTATGATTCTGGGGCATCAGACATTTGTCTTTTTGTCAAGCCACTTTATTCGGCCTCTTCTTTTAAATAATTCTAGGTGCTTGACAGACATATAATAATCTGAGGGAGATATTAAGATGTGGATGATAAAATTGTTATGGAAAATCAGCGTTGAGTCATGAGTTTGTTTTAAATTGCACTTATTGGAATAATGGTGACTTAATTTGGCTGAAACTACTCACTCAGGAAAACACAACCCCCCCTTCATGTCCTTCACACAAACACACATACAGACCTGTGAATGTGGTGGGGAACTGCGCCATGGTTCACTCAGTCGTCCGCAGCTACACAACACCTGTAACACATTAAGAAAAACACAAGAGTTTAACAATATCATCCCACCTCACTGAGTATTTCACTGCCCAATAACGCAGTGAGTGTAAAACAAATACATTTAGCAGTGTAACCACTTCAAGTTTACAGCAAACCACAAAAAGACCTCCACCGTGAAGCAGCTAGCTTTTGTCAGCAAGGTCAGAAATCCAATTAGATGCTCAACGGCGCGGTGAAAGGACCAAATAATGGTCGGCAGCGACGAAGGTGCTGATACAGTAAACAAAGTCAGTCAGAGGAGACGATGTTCCAGCTCCAGTCTGGAGTTAATTTTCCACTCTGATGTGCTTTAATGCTGAAGTTTAGAATTTCTAGCTCATTGAGCCTTGTAGGATTATGGCTGCTCCACCTTGAAAGTTTGATTGGATGCACTCAGAAAAACGGAAAGCATGAAAATAAACAGTTCTACATCAGGCACACACATTTACGTGTTTCTTTATCCCACATTATGGTTCAGTCTCGACGGAAAAAAAGGAGCAAAACATTAAGAAATCTGATTCTGCCTCAATAAACTGAGTTCAGACTCCACAGGAAACTGGGCCATGTGTCAGCCATGCTTGTGCATGTCAACAGGGCAGCAGACCTTTATTTATGCAGGGCAGGCTGCCCGAGCCGCTCACTTGTTCTCAAAATCACTTCAGGGTCACTCTGCTGGAGTCTTTTTAGAGTCGGAATTCCTTACAGACGCTACATACTGTTGACTTACAAAGTAAAAGACACAAAAACAGGGAAATTGGGTTTTTGAGGTGATGGTTTTTTTAAAGAAACACAAGTATCTGAGCAATATGTGTTGGAAAACCATCTTTCTTTTACTTTTCTTACAGGGATTCTTTCAGATGATGAAATAAAATATTTGTTATTATTTCTTTTAAATGTGTGTAATTAATATGAACTAAAACCGTGCTCTACACCCTCACAATAACACACCCACACACTGTATGTGTGAGTGTGTGTGGGAGTGTGAGTGTGACATACCTCTGCCCTAGTCGAGGTATGTTAATCACATCCAGACCTGCCTCCCTGTGACCAGCAGACAACCCATAATAATAATCTGACACACATTGCAACAGACATGGAGTTAATTAGGGTGTGTGAGTTTATGTGTGGGTTGCAGAATTTCTTAACAAGTGTGATGTAAGCAAAGGTTTTCTTACTGGAGGAGAAGGAGAAACACAGTTTGAGGGTCAGTTCAGGCCTTTTCCCCACATCCCTGTCGTATCAGACTAAAACATTTATTTCTCAGATGTTTGGCACAACCATGATATTGAATGGAATTCATACAACAGTGCTCACGCCATCACAAAACTTAACTGCAACTGTCCTCATGCAGAAACAGTTACTCTGACATTTTCACTGGGACTATTTCTTCAGTTGAAATTTGTTCTTGGCCCACTGAGGAGTGTGTGTGTGTGTGTGTGTGTGTGTGTGTGTGTGTGTGTGTGTGTGTGTGTGTGTGTGTGTGTGTGTGTGTGTGTGTGTGTGTGTGTGTGTGTGTGTGTGTCCCATTACCATCAGAGTGGGAGGACAAAGTAGCCAGCTTAACTAGGTCAGACGAACAAAGCCCACCCTACACAAACACACACACAGGGACACACTTTCACGGCTGCCAGTGAGAGAATTTTGAAGCAGTTGAGCAGCTTCCGTCGATCTTGAGCTGAGGGAAACTAAACTAGTAAAGGGAGACGTTCAACTCACTTGTTAGCTACGTTGAAACATTAGTTAGTTAGTTTAGCCACAATTGAATGGAAAATGACGAGAATAAGTGAAGGAGGGACACTGCAGCAGAGTGTTATCCTCAGGTGAACTGACAACAAGAATTACTTTTAGTTCTCATGACAATCTAATGAGATGTCAGGTTGACCAAAGTTTTCAAAACACTGCTTAACAAGTCGAAATCTGTGATCCAGACCGTGTGGAGAGCGAAAGAGGTGAAACACATGACTGGAATGAATCATCTGTTTGATTAGTAGATATTAGCCAAACTGTCATTTGGACATAAAACACCTACAAGACGTTTGGCTGTTTGACTTGTGTGATAAAGAAAATATTGGGACAGTAAACTGTGTGCGGAGGAGGGAAGATGGAGTCTTGCCCCGGATCACCGTCTACACCAGGAGCCTGAAAATATTGGCCGTTGCCTGCGGAGGCTAATTGAATTGTCGGACGATAGCTGATGGGCTCCGAGATTGACCACGATACCTCAGGTCAGAGCAAACAACAAACTAATGACAAGAAAGATAAAACCCTTTGTGACTTGCAAAAAATATTTGAAGCCGCCAACAAAACACAATTAACAATGTGTAGAAATGATGAATCCAGCATCAAACTAATTGTAAACTCCAGTGAAACATCAATGGTCTGTTGATTAAAAGTTGTATAGTTAATAGTTCTTTGTTGGAACCGTACAACGTCCATTTCCTTTGTCATCGTGTGTTTTCCCTCTGTACATGTATTGTTTTTGTGGGATTAGTCTGTATAATTAGAGCATTGGGATGTTACTGGAGTGTCGGTCTGTTATCAAGGCTTGTGGCAGATGCCTGTTTAAGCTCCACACACACACACACACACACACACACACACACACACACACACACACACACACACACACACACACACACACACACACACACACACACACACACACACACACAGAACATGATACAGATTAGTGTTCTCTTTCTGTCCCCTCCCCCTCAATTTCCTGCTGACCCCTCCGACATACTTCTTTCACTTCTTCCATCAATGAATTTGGGGAAACTGTCAATCAACTGATGTCACAATGCTCGTAACAATGCTGAATACTTAAATATATAACCCCTTACATTTCTATCTGAAATCCTTTATCTGGGTTGTACTGTTCATTCCAGGAAAAAAAAAAAGTGCTGTCGCGTTGCAGATTGCGTTTTTTTGATGCTGCCAATTTGCCTCAAGCAGCTTTAGTTAGATTTGTGTAACAGTGAACATGCTTCTCTCAATCAGAGTAAAAATACCCAGTCAAGACATTTATGAAAAGTGCAGCATGTTTAAAAAGCTAATTTCTGACGCAAAGGAACAAGCGTCATTGACAGTTCACCTTTCCAACAGAGGCAATATAAAATAAAAGCATCCCAAGACCGGAAAGTGTTAAACATATGAAACCACGCTGCACATTTTCAGCCCGAGTTGAAAGAAAAATGCTATTGATGCCAAATAGATAACCCTCAAGCAAGAGACAACATACTGTTATGGAGGCACTTGGAGCAAACAGCGATACGTACACCCCACAATTAAAACACTCCAGGATAGACAGCAGAAAAGCAGGAGAACCAAAAACTAAGACGCATCAAAATGCATCGAGATGATTTATAAAATCATAATTTATTCTATTGGGAGTTAAAGTATAATTTCTCAAACTGGTATGAGATTAAATATTAAACAAAACCGATTCAGTTATATGAGCAGCAGGGAGAAAATTATAATGATTATAAATCCATTGTTTGCTCCTCCAGCAACTCTTCAGTCAACTGTGTCCATGAGCCTGACAAACACTGATCCCTAACTGCTGTTCAACAGTGTAAGAAGTTAGTGATGACACTTCACACCAAACCTTCTGGCCTTATAAAATAACTTTGGGTTGAAATTTTACCAATTTTTAAATAGTTAAATAAACCTTGAAATGCACAAAACAACTGTTCATTTAGCAAAAATGTGCTGACGACTAAAACCCCAGAACCTCATGCACCAGATGCCCCATTGTTCTGGTTTGAAGTAGAGCAGAAGTAACGAGTCAGTTGATCAATTCATATGATTGACAGACGATTCATTATTGACTTATTTTTGGAAGTGAAATATGAAGATTTGCGTGGTTTCCTCTGGTCAATATGATTATGATAAATGTTAATTAAACACACAATCCAATTAAAAAAAAAATATCACCTGTTACTTTTTCCTATCATTTGACTATTGATATATTTCTTATAAACAGAATATATAAACTGAACTTTGGTTTTTTTGACTGTTGCTCAAAGTCATCTGAAGATTTCCCCTTGGGACCTTGTTATACTGGTATTTTCCTTTAAAGCCATCTTAAAAACATGATGACGATTAATGGTCAGTTGCAAGCACCCATACTTTATCTGTGCATTGTGATAGTATTAATAACTGCCACCTCTTTACATCAACACACACACTTACTTTAACACACACCCTCTGCCTCACACACACACACACACCCTCTGCCTCACACACACACACCCTCTGCCTCACACACAACACACACACACACACACACCCTCTGCCTACACACACACACCCTCTGCCACACACACACACCCTCTGCCTCCACACACACACCCTCTGCCTCACACACACACCCCACACACACCCTCTGCCCACACACACACACACACACACACACACACACACACACACACACACACCCCTCTGCCACACCCCCCGCACAGTCTCTCCATCAGCCCCTCCTGCATCACTACATCCTTCCCTCCTGCTCCCTCCTCCCATCCGTCCTCACCAACATGCTCACCAGCCTCCAGAGAAAAAAGCGAATGTTAGCACTACCCCGATGTGTATCGTAATGAACACTGAAGCACAGCACGGGGGAACTTTAGGGTCATGAGGTCATATTCATCTTGTTTGTACTACAAGGAAAATGACAACAACACAACAAATATTCATAGATTGACGTTAATGCTATCGTCCCCTGATCATTGTAGGGAGGAGAAACTTGCTTTTATGGTCAGCGCAAATAATGAAAATTGGAAAAAAACTGCACAACCTGGACTTTTCTACTGTTGTTAATAAACAAGTGAACTGACAGTTAATCTAATCATGATCAATTATTTATAATTAAAGGTCAAAATCAGCCAAATGACCTTTAAAAAAACCTGGAAACGATATGCCCGTCTATATAAGGTTCAAGGTCATGATGTTGAAAATGAATGTAAATGTGTAATAAGGATCAAGAATTCTAAACCTATCAAATGGGTTCACAGTCTGATCCGCCAAGCTCGTTTAAGCCTGTTTACCAACACACCGCCTTTGTTTCTGATGGATAAGATTATGAATTCAGGCTTTTGAAGCCGTTCCACTTGAATGAAATAGAGTGAGTTGAACGCAGCCCTGGGACACGTTGGAACAAACTGTATTACGCTGTCCTGATTTATAGGTCATTTGACGCAGGGAAACAAAGTCACCACCCTGAACACAGCTGAACTCACTGAACCCTGACTGAGCAGGTGAACTCTTGAACTGTCTTCTCAAAACTAAAGTGTGTGATTATAGAGGGGATGTAAATTAGTCCGCAAACCAGGATCTGAGAACCATAAAACATTATTGACAAGGAACTCGGTGCACTTTCTGTTAGCTTGAAATGAAACCAATGCTGCCAGTATAAAGATGTGTCACAGACCATTTTACTATTGGAGCTCACATTGTTTACTAGCTTCCTTTAGAGAAGAGAAAGTACAAATCTTGTGTAAAACACAACGCCCTGCTCCCATTTGAAATAACAGTATGATGAGACACGTCTGTCTCTTGACTGGTCAGTATTACAAAGACAATACCAGTCACGTCTCACGACTGACTTCAAAACAACAGCTGTCACTGACACCAGCCTGGACACTGGGACCGTTTTATGCACTAAGAACAACGAGGACATTCCCAGGTCAAGGTGACGAGTTTGACATGGTCACGACATTTCTCTCTCTTAATATTCACAAACCAAATAATCAATAAATCAAGAGAATAATCAGCTGATTGATCAATAATGACCATAATTAATAGTTGCAGAGGTAGAGTAGTTAAAATGATCTCTACCTCAACCAACTGCAGCAGTTAAATGCTGCTTCTACATTAATGCATGAGTAATAATCATCTTATAATATAATATATAGTATAACAGTACAATAACCACAGGGGGTGCATTTTCCTGCAGAGTACTTTTACTTGATTATATCGACTCAGCACGAGTTCTGTGAGTAATTGAGTACCTTTACCGAGTGGTATCAATACTTTTACTTTAGTAAAAAACTGATTCCTCCAGCACTGGTGTTATCTCCAGGAGGTGCTCAGGAAAAACAGACATTGCAAACAAATGTGTCTTTGAGCTTCAGAATGTAATTTTGAAAGTATTCAATGCAGAGACAGGGGTTAACACTGCCGCTGGGTCATGTGCAGTACTGAGACCTTTTGGGTGGCCCAACAACACTTAACGTTGTGTGTACTTTTACCCACTGGACAAAGTGTTTACACCTGTAATCCTCCCACCTTGGAGAAGACCTGCCAGCATCCACGTAACCATGGAAACCAGGTCAGTGGTCCTCAGCGGAAGCACACCTGACCTCAGGCAGGGCGAGGATCAGCGAGCTCCTCTTTTAAAAAGGTAAAACGTCTGTTTGACAAACTGAGACAAACGGACCTGCTCGTACAGTGACTGCCCCACAACGTGCAGGTGTTCTGCTCCCACCAGGCGACACAGTGAGAGGTGTGAGGACCGTGCAGGGAGCTGGAGGAGCAGCTGGGATCCCTTCGCGTTAGGCAATCAAGACAACTGAGGAAACATCCACCACCAACCGAGGAAACACCTCGGGACGATTGTAGATTCTCCCTTTTATCCTCAGCTGCTCCCACAGCTAAGGTGTAACCACAGCTGACTCCAGGCTGCTCCCAGTCTGCTCCCAGTCAGGGCAGATGCAGTGATTGATAACGATCATATGTTAGCTAGCCGCTCTTAGCTCTAGCTGGTTAGCATCGCCCCACAGCTCCTCGTCTCGTCCAGTGATGTAAAGCAGCTCTGTAATGTGACAGTTAGCAGCTGATGTTAGCTGATGTTGTTAGCTAGCAGGCGAGCTAACCAGCTAACGTCTTTCACATCACACACACACACACTCACACACTCACCTCATAGTTCAGCCTCCATGATGAAGCCCCGGGGGAAGCAGCTCGTTGTGTGTTGACGCGTCCGAGCCCCGGAGTTGTTGTTTCGGCTTCTCCTCCCGATCCCGGACCCGTTTTTGTCGCCTCAACCTCTTTCCGGCGATTCTCCGCCGGAGCCGAAATTCCGAGCGACTGAGAGGGAAGGTTGGAAAATGGGGTAACGCCACTGGAGGTCTCGCGAGATGTCAGCGGAAGAGCAAACACGGAGTCCGCGCGAGGTATCGCGAGAGCTCGTCGGTTTGCCCTGGATCACGGGGGACGTTGAGGAAACAGCGCCCCTGCTGGTTGTTGTTACACAGAAAGAAAAAAAAAAATCCCCAAAACAGTTTGTTTATCAAAATTGCCCCAAAACTAATAAATATGTAAATAAAAACAACGTGTCTGTGTTTCAGAATGACGGGGGTCAGATGGAGGAGGACAGATAAATACTAATAAAGCCACAGGAAAAGAGGATAAAGTGAATGAATAGAGGAAAAGTTATCATAATAACAATATAAGGTCCCAGATTTATTTTCATATGCTGGGAAACTAATACCACACTGATATATAACACCTGTACTTTTCATTTTCTAATACTCAGGAGGCAAATATTGTACTCACTGATACTGTATTAGCCTGAAGACTGCACTGTCATTACTTTTCAGATTAAGATTTTTACATTCAAAACATACGACAGTTTAATAAATGTAATAATAACAGTGCTTTTTATAGAGTAGACTTGATTGGATAAGAAAGGAATAGATTTGTACATAAAGCAAAAATATATAAATCTCCATGAACTGCAACACCAAAGTGCTACATCATTATAATAATCAAATTATTTCACAATTTAAATAATGCTAATAACGCACTACGGTGGAAGGTGTATATTTTGAACATACTCTGCATGTTTTATACAATTTTTCATTTTTATTCTATAACCTTCCTGCTCCTGTAACACCCGGTTTTCCCCGGTGTGTGGATCAATAAAGTTTGAACTTATCTTATCTTAGTTACTGTATGTACGCTACCTTTGATATGTAGTGATATACAACATCCTACAGGGGGCGGTGTTGAAACATGGATTAATACCACTAGCCACTGAAGAAGAAGAGGAGCAGATCAGCTGATTTGAAGCAGGAAGCAGCAGCAGCGTCTTCTTCAGGAGGAAATAAATAACAATACATGATTATTGTTATTAGTGTTTAATTATTGTTTTATCATCGTCAGTGAAACACCATGAAAGGTTTATTCTGCAGAGCTGGTGCCAGTGACGCTCAGCCCAAGTTCGTCATTCAGGAAACGGTGAGTTGGGTTTTTTACCTCCAGGTTTTATCATAAGTTATAAGGTTTTTATCATCAGTAATAAACTATAACATTGCACCCAAGTTATTATTATTTGCTCTCGTAAATGCATCAGCACCACAGACTATATACAAAGATTATTTCCTGTCTATGATCTGCACAATGTTCTGTTTGGTCTTTAATTTATTTCCTGTTTTGAAATATGTTGCTCTGTTTTTCATTATGTTTATCTTTTAGCCCTTTTAGTATGTTTCTGCTTTTAAAATGTGTGTCTCTGTTTTTCTATGAGTGCGTCTGCTTTGAATTCTGTTTCTCTGCTTTAATGTTTCTCTCTGTTTTTTAGATTTGTTATTTGTTTTTAAATGTGTGTCTCTGTTTTTCAGCTGTTTTTCTTTTTAATGTGTTAGAATGGGTTTCTCGTTTTTTTTTTAGTTTGTGTTTCTGTTTTTAAATGTGTGCGTCTGCTCTTTATCATATGTTTCTCTGCTTTAATTATTCTGTTTTTTAAATGTGTGCCTGATCTGACATTTCTCTCCCATGTGTAATGAGTTTATATCATGGAAGAGACAATAAATCTATTTCTGACATGGATCAAATCAAATCAGTTGTGGTAGATTGAGTGTGACAGTGTTTCTTCAGAGGAAGACAGGATTGAATGATCCATATTTTATGTCTTACAAAGTGCTTTTCTTTTTCTTTATTAAAACAATTATATGAGACTTTTGTCCGTGCAGCTGATGTGAATCTGACGGTCTCCCTGGTTTACAGCTGATTCTCTGTCTGACAGTTTGTGTCCTGCTCTTTCTCTGCAGACTCTTCCGGACGTGTTGGGCAGCCATCAGGTCAGAGTTCAGGTGAAGGCGTGTGGACTCAGCCCACTGGACCTCAAGGTACTTTTAACTTAGACCAGTGAAAGCCAACTTAAATCACACGGTTAAATGAATCACTGCACGTATGAGCGTCTTTGTCACTGCTGACTCGTCTCCTCACTGCTCACAGTTGCTCGCTGACGTCGGCATCCAGAGAGATTTAATTCCTGTCGGCAGAGAGGTGGCCGGGGTCGTCCTGCAAGGTCGTAAAAATGCAAACACACATGTGATAAATAGCGAGAGTCCTCACAGACCGGGGGTCAGCAGAGGTTTAACCCGTGGGATTGTCTGTTTTCTCTCTTCAGTGGGACCCAAAGTATCGTTTTTCCAGCCTGAGGACGAGGTTGTCGGTAAGAAACTTTATTTTTCTGACCCAGTTCGGGAAAGATGGAACCCAGTAGTCATTTCTCTCTGCTGGTTTACTTTATTGTACAGTATATTATAACGTCTTACCTCACCTCTCCTCCAGGTGTGCTCCCCCTGGACTCTCCCTGCTCTGGACTCTGTGACGTCATTGACATAGATGAACACTATTTAGGTAACACACACACACACACACACACACACACTTCATCATGCTTTTCTCACATGACAATCAGTTCTCTCAAAGCTACAAAGTGTGATGTCATGAAGGTAGAATGAAATTAAACACGTGTGCATATTTCTGTTTATGTCGTCCAGTTCAGAAGCCAGAGAAGCTCAGCTCTGTGTGTGTTGCGTCAGCGCTGCGTGACGGCCTGTGTGCTTACACTGCTCTACACACACATGCTCACATGGCAGCCGGACACACACTCCTGGTCGTGGACGGAGCAAGTGTACGTTAAAAAGACAAAACAACTAAAGAATCATGTGTCTTTGTATTAAAGTATTAAAATGCATCATCTGACCTTTGCTGCATTTCTCCTCCTCCTGTTTCTCCTTTTAGAAATAAATACCAAAAAACCCAAGAATTTGACAGTTGCCTGAGTTTCAGTGTTCATGTGTTTTCTAATGAACTCATCTCCTCTCCCTTCTCAGTCGTTTGGCCTGATGTGCACCCAGCTGGCCTGTTACCACGGAGTGAAGGTTCTGACGACGTCGCATTCGCCGCAAAATCACACTTTCCTGGAGCAGCTTCGACCCAGCGTAGGTCTGTACGGGTCCGTAGCTCTATTATCTGTATCACACCCTTTCTGTGTGCGTTAAACTAAATTTTCAACAAAAAAATCACATCAGCTATTATAAAAATCTTCTCTTTGCTGATCATCTCATGCTCTTTTACTCTGATTTCAACCTTTTCATCTTTACTTTCTGTGTCCTCACCGTCATGTGTTCCTCAGGGGTTCAGGATCCTTTATTAGGTGAGATCTTTTCTCTCCATCTTTCTAACAGACTAACCTGCTTCCTCGCTGCATTTCTAATTCTTACTGAAGTAAACTGGTTGTTTAACAGTGTAATTATCAGTATATAAGCATTTACTGCTCATTTAAATTATTTGTTACTTTCATAATCAAACTAAATGAATAGAAATGGTTATATTCTAATAGTATAAAAGGTAGATTGAATGAAAAGCTGCTGCCCCCATGTGGATAACATTAAAAACTGCAAACACAGCAACTTAAAACCTCATTGGATCAGATTTGTGGTGTAGACAGGAGGAAACAGTTTTAGTGTATTCAAATAAACTAGAGTCGCTTGTGACATCATTTGTTTATGTTTGAAGCCAGAGTCATTCCCGTCTATAACGGCTCATCAGAGCTGCTGCCGCTGGTGTTGGAGGAGACAGGAGGACTGGGAGTGGATATAGTGATCGACTCAGGAGGTAAAAACACACTCAACGCTGATAAACACTTAAAAATGGACATTAAATCTGTCATGGTGGCTTCTGAGTGGTTCTATACAGGCCGAGGCTCCTTCTCCTTCATCTGACCGTCCTGACACCGGAGCATTTTGCTGTGTTTGTGTTTGCAGTTCATCTGCTGGATGAGGAGGAATCAGAGGAGATGAAACTACACCTGCACAAACATGATATCATCAGTGCGCTGGCAGTGGGGGGGCACTGGGTCACGTCCCACCAAGACCTGCAGGTGAGCGAGAGCCGGACCTGGAAGCTGCATCTTTACTCTTGTATTTCATATAATCTCTGTCTCTAAAATCAGAAAGCATTAGAAAGCACATGTGGTTTTAAAGTTCTGTGTCTTTGTATTTTACAGCTGGATCCTCCAGACTGCAGATTATTGCATCTCAAATCAGCCTCTCTGTCGTTCCTCAACCCTGAAGTGTGGACGGCTTCCTCAGCTCAGCAAGGACGATACCTCCGTATCCTCTGTGTGCTCCGAGTGTTTAATGTACAAACATAACGAACACAATCAGGCTTCTGTCTGCTTTAAGGTCTTTAACAACCTTTATTAACAGATATTCTGAAGGACATCGTGGAGAAGATGTCAACTGGAGTTCTCAGGTAAATCCAGAAACAGCACCACCTGGCTGTGAGACTTTTATATCAGACACATTAAAGCAAATTGTAAAATTTGTGTGGATCCCCCTCTAAGATCCACACACTATAATCTAACCCAATCAAATCCAATCTGTGTGTCTGGTTTCACTCTGTGTCTGCAGACCTCAGCCGGAGGAGGCGGTTCCTATCTACGAGGCCACAGTCGCCATGGAGACCGTCCAGCGTCGGCAGAAGAAAAAAGCAGTTGTTCAGCTCTAAGTAATTCTGCTGAGATCTGAGGCAACGTTTAGTTCAATGAACTAAATGAATGAACTGATTTAAACACGATTGTTTTTACGTTTAATTGTTTCTCGGGGCTGAAACAAGTCAGAACGAACATCATGTGGAAGATAAAGGAGATAAACCTTAAGTCGTCCTTTCATTACTGTGACAACACTGAGAAACAAGAACTCATATGAAGGGATTTCCCTTCAAATACACATTCACGCTCTAATTCTCACATCCAGCCTGTGAATGGGTGATTCCATGTGACAGTGACTCATATCAAGGCCTCTGTGATCACTGTTTGTCACATTATATTTCTCTGAGAATCCACAAACCTATATTTAACTCAATAAACACAAACTTTACACTAGATGGAGGCTCAGAAAGCAGATTCCTCCACCAAGGCTAACGCTCCATCTCGATTTATAATATAACAGGAATCGCAATTTATGTTGCCGTCATAAAAAGTCTTGTGTGATGTTACTTTACTTGAACGATCAAATTAAACTCTTGGAATTAAGAGAATCTTTTTTTTTTTATTACTGTACTGTGACATTTCATTAATAAATAAAAACAATTAAAACATGATAAAACATTTCTCTCTTTAAGAGTCCAGAGGGATACAGGAGTCATTCTAGTAAACTGTGTCTGAGACCTTGGCTCTAATGATGGTCGTGGTGAGCGTCCCACTGTCTTGCAGCGTACCAGGAATCAAACCTGATCACAGGACGTCCTGCAGCCTCTGTCAGCCGCACTGGTCGACAAGCAGAACAGGAACATGGAGACTGGCCAGCGTCTCCAGTTACTCCAGTGATATTAACAACAATTGCAATGAGCAGACAAGCGCACCAATCAGATGTCAGCTCACAGTGTCAACATCAGGTTGGCATGGCAACGGTTCGTCCGGTTGTGTCATCATGCCTCGCAGTGCCTCAAGACAGCGTCCCAGGATGCACCTCTCCTCCTGTCGCAGTGACTGGACCACGTCAAGCTGCTCCCTGACGGACTGGTCACACTGCTGCAGCAGGACGGAGATCTACACACACACACACACACACACACACACACACACAAATCATGTCATGTGATGCATCACTGTTTGAGTGTGTGTGTGTGTGCACGTTCACACACCTTATCCAGAGCGGTGTGTGTGTCCTGTAGAAGTCGCTGACAGAGCGTCTCAGCCGTGCGGACGCTCCACTCCTCCCTCTCTTCACACACCGCCTGGCCGAGCAACACTGCCTTCCACTGGTGACTGTGAGAAACACACACAGCGTTAAAGCAGAAAAGGCATGTGGTCCTTTTGTGTGTGTGTGTGTGTGTGTGTGTGTGTGTCTTACTACAGTGTTTGTGGCATGGACAACAGCCTGAGAGCCGTCATCAGCCTCCAACTGAGGCCGTCGCTGGACACAGTCAGGTTCCTGAACGAAGGGAAGAGCAAGAGGAGGTTTATTAGATACATTTTCAAACTTAACTAAACTCTGTCCACAACTTTCACGCAGGGAAACTTTCAGGAGATGGGAAACTTGCTAACTAACCAAAATATAAAAGAGGATTGATTGTGAGCTAGAGACTTTAAATGAGAAAACATTTTATATTCTACTGTATGATTCTTCTTTAATAGTGATGTTACCGTCATGGTTTGTGTATAAAAAGTGTTTATACATAATAGTAATGAAATGTCGTTTTAAAATCACTCACTGAACCAGTTTGTTCTCTTGAAGAAACTTCATCTTCTGGATCAAACTCCTGTCGCCTCTTAAAACGTCACAGAGAAGATCTGAGGGATTCAAACATAGAGGTATAACATTTTAAATATTAAAATGATTTAATGGCCTGAATCTCTCTTTATTTACTCACTAATACAATGTTAAGTTTATCGTAGTAAGACATCAGAAATATATTTTTCTGTAAAAGTAAAACATCTCAAACATATATGCAAAACAAAACGGTTTTGCCGGGAGCTGCTTCAGCCACAAATACACAAACAGTACTTTACCTGTGTCTACATACACCACACTGTGAGGGTTGTTGGGGGCGACGAAGCCGTACTCTAACAACAGGCGTTGGTTGTCATGGGAACCGTAGTTTATGAAGGCCTGCTGGTAGCACGGTGTCCCGGAGACGCTCCTGATGTCATAACATCTCGTCACGTCATTGAAACTCGCTTTTACCTGGAACCAAAAACAAAATGTTTTCATGGGATTTCCAAAACTCGTTGCTGATTCATCCATCTTTCTAACTGTCCCTATCGCACAGTAGTTTACCTGCACGTCAGGCTGGTGGTTGAGCAGGTCCAGGAAAGGAGCTAAAGCGTAAACATCCTGTCCGGACAGGAAGTCGTTGGATGGGTGGGACATGAAGACGGAGCGTGTGTTGACACTGCACCACGCCCACCTGGAGGAGAGAGGATAACAGATCAACTGAGAGACCAACAGTCCAACACGTTTCAGTCTCAAAGCATTTTCACCATCATACAACATTACAGTGGAGAGATCTGTATCTATAAAATAATATATAAAAATAAATGAACTAGCTCAATTAATATGGATCTTTTTGGGGGCTGATATATATATAAATATATAAAAGTAATTAGCAATGATTCCTAACATGTTATCAAACCATAAACTTTAATGTAATTAAATATAAATAAAAAGGAAACATAAACACAATGAAATACATAGAATTTGAAATAAGAAAATATATTTTTTTATTCTGTTAGTAAATGTTTTCATGGCAGCAAACACACCAATATGTCTGTGAAAGGCTCATATCAGCTGATCTTATCGGCCAAACGAACAAAACCTGTCAGCCTCTACAATAAAGTACAACTGTGTGTGTGTGTGTGTGTGTGTGTGTGTGTGTGTGTGTGTGTGTGTGTGTGTGTGTGTGTGTGTGTACCTCAGTGCTTCATATGTGAACACCTCCTCCACAGGCAGACTCAGGATTGGCTGCAGGGATCTGGATCAAAAAAGAATCACTTACAATTTGAGGACGACTGAACTGCTTAGAAGAATTACATGTTTCGAGATGTGCACAAATACATGTACTATGTTTGTTGTATGGTTTGTATTATGATGTCGCCTCGGTGATGTGTAAAGTCTTCATTGTGTTGTAGTTTGCAGATATGTGACCTGGTGTGCTCTCTCTCATTGTGTCAAATGAACTATTAACTTCGAGCAACACAGAGGCTGTTCTGTGAGGAGGTCACGTGAGGTTTGGTTGAACTTTATCCTCCAAAATATAGAACGTTGTCTTCGGCTCCACAGAAAAAAAGGCAACATAGATTACAAAATAAATAAATAATTTATAATAATAATAATAAACAGTACATCTTCTATATTTATAATAAGCATTTAACGTTTTAGTTGCACAAAAGATGTCTCGGGTTTGTCTTGGATTTGTCTACAGGTTTGTCGGCTCCTGGCAGATTAAAAGCTAAAACCTCTGCGTATCCATTTTAAATACACAATCTTTGTTATCTGTTATCTGTACAAGTCCCCGGGTATTTAAAACATCTGACCCTTTGAACAGGGTGCGTCTGGAATGCGTTGTTTACTGCATTCAACCATTTCTATGGTCTTATTAATGTTTATGTCCCGAGCGCTCGACTGGCAGCAGCTCTGTGGGGATGCAACAGGATTACAGTTCAGACTTTCTCCTCCACTGTCCCTGTTTGCATGTTCGCGCTGTGCCTGCATAGTGTGAATGGTTTGTCTCTGTACTGTCTATCATCCCTGTGATAAACTGACAACCTGTCCAGCTGCTGGGATTGTCTCCAGCTGCCCTGCGCTCCTCAAACATTAAACAACCTTTCAAGCACCAGGTTAATATTTGCACGTCACTGGAGGAAATGTTGCAATATCACAGTTTAAAAGAGCTTTATCTAAAGATACTGATACTCACACACAAAGATTTAATCTCAAATTCTGCAAGTCATGTCACATCAACACAAACTTGCCCTCACACGCCTTCACACTCCCTCACACACAACCTGAGCAACTTGCTTCAGCGACCTTTGTCCCAAACTCACCTGAAGAAGTCCCAACTGGAGGAGTGGAGCTCTCGTACCGCCTCCCTCTGCTCTAACGCCCTGCTCCGCACACAGGCAGGCAGAAGCCTCATGATGTCGTCTGTGAAATAGACGGGGCAGGTGTAAGTGGAAGGCAGCACAGCGATGTAGGGGAACCAGTTAGAGGCTTCTCCTCTGTGCCGCTCACACACGAGGAACGCACAGAGAGCCACCAGGGGAGAGAGACGCTGCTTCCAGCTGCAGGGGAAAACAGAGACAGTTCGGATGACTCTCTGATTCTAGTCTTACAGATATTAAAGGAGATATAATATTTACATCTACTGTTTCACTGATGTGTAAAAGGTGTGTTTCAGTGTTTACCTCTTGATAAACGGCCCCAGGTCGCTGATGAGGACAGTGGAGGTTGTGAGGAGACACGACTCTGGCAGAGAAATGACGAGCTGGCCGGGCTGAGGCAGAGAAGAGAGATTTAAAACACAGCTCACATGTTTCTACACAACTGAAGCACAACACTCGATCCAGGACAGATTATTAATATCTGCACGAAGCATTGAACCTCAGAACCCTCCGGCTGGGCGTCAAAATCCCTGATCAAGTAAAATGTTATTAAGAGTCAGTTAAGCATGAATAACACTCATTGTTAAAAAGTCATTTTTACTGAACTCATTAAACACAATCACAGTATCCATGACTGTAAATGAGTTGGGTCAAATAGGATTTTTTGTTTATTCCTATTACAGAAAATAATATTTCTTTGTGTTCATGTAGGTCTTGGTAAAGTTTCAAAACAGAAAAAGCATTAACATCATTGTTTATATATAAATCTGATATATTAGTACTGCATAAGCCTGCTTACCTTTATAGTTTTGAGAGTCTGCAACCCTCTACCTGTGTCTGCACAAACAGAGAAACACAAACTTTAGCAATATTTCTGCAGTTTTATTTACTTTAATGTTTCAAATTTTAGCACAGCAGATAATTAAATTCAAACCCCTTTTCATGTTCATACTAGTCACATAGTAACAGAAAACTAACAGGATGTTCTTGACGTATTTATTGAGGATATGACATTATTTAGCCTACATTCATATCACAGCATCAAAGTAGAAAGTAGGACACCAGAGTCGTACCGGTGAAGAGAGCCGGCTGCAGCAGGGAGGAGGTGAATCCTCGCTGGTGGAGAAACTTCATGAGCCTCACGTACTGGAGCTGATGACACAGAGACACTGAGGAGACAGAGACAGAGAGACAGAGAGAGAGAGAGTGAGACAGGTGATGGAGGAGACCAGCAGAGACACCAGAGACACCACACAGGACTGCAACAGATGTTTTTCTACCCGACTGGACGGAGCTTTCACATTTCTGCCTCCTCTTCCTCGCTGCTCGTCCAGCTCGATGGCTGCGACCCCTCATGACACCGCATGAAGCTGTGACCCCCTGTGGTGGCAGAACACACACACACACACACACACACACACACACACACACACACACACACACACACACACAGTGAACACAACTTCACATGGACAAAGGTCAATTAAACCAGTTTAGACACCGATCACTGGACACACTGGACACCTGACTTTGACCCAAAACCTTCACTGGTGCTTAAACTGTGTCTTTAGTGGTCACATGATTAAACCCTAAAACACTCCCATCATGCACCGCTCTCACGGACACATCAACACAGAGTAAAGTATATTTATCATCTTAGTACCTGTGGATTAAATAAAGAAAAAATAAAAGCTCAGTACCTGGAAAATATCAAAATCAGTTTTTTAAACATCGACCCTGCGCGGCGACGCCTTCTCCCGCCCACGTGGTCAGAGTGTTTACTTCCGGGTGTGCGCGGTGACGCTGCGCAGAGACTCCTCCTCCTCCACCTCCTGCAGCTCCTCTCCCTCCTCTCCTCGTTCCCGTCGTTCTCCTGCAGCTCCTCGCTTCTTCTCTGCAGCTTCAGCAGCTCCTCATCCTCAGGTCACAGTAAGAAACCTCACTTCATCCTCAGATACAAACTCAGCGAGTTGTTCACTGGGGAAATGTGGATTCATCTGGTTTTGATTGAACGTGTGTAAAAAAAAAAAAAATGTTATGCAACTGGAATCGGGTGAAAGGTTCACACTCGAGTTTAAAACGATGAAAACAAGGAACTCGTGATTTGAACATTTCGTCTTTTTACTGCTGTTTATAATTATATATCCTTATATATGATAATAATCCTGCAGATTTACTTGCTAAACCTGTTTTGATAGCAGTTTGTAACAGGACTTAATGTTAATACAGTTACCACAGCTCTGAATGTGTCACTGCAACGAACTAAATCACTGTTCAGAGGTAAATTGTCTTATTTTAGTTCGAAACATGTGCATCTTGATGTATTCAGAACCAGATTCCAGCTGTTTGGACATTTAATCGACAATTTTAAAACATTAAACTTTTATCATCTAAATTCTCGTTGATAAACTTGTGTTTACTTTCCTTTTAGTTTTCTTGGATTATAAAACTGGAAACTGAAATTTGGATTTCTCACTGTTCTCTCGCTGGGATTGTCACCATGACTCAGCAAATCTTATCTCCCTTCAATCTATGCCTTCCCCCATGGAGTGACTCAGCATCTATTCAGACAAAGTTGTTCAGTTTAAAACGAGGAAAACAAGGAACTCGTGATGTGAACATTTCGTCTTTTTACTGCTGTTTATAATTAAATATACTTATATATGATAATAATCCTGCAGATTTACTTGCTAAACCTGTTTTCATAGAAGTGTGTAACTGGACTTAATGTTAATAAAGTTACCACAGCTCTGAATGTGTCACTGCAACGAACTAAATCACTGTTCAGAGGTAAATTGTCTTATTTTAGTTAGAAACATGTGCATCTTGATGTATTCAGAACCAGATTTACCTTTTTAGTTTTCTTGGATTATAAAACTGGATGAAATTTGGATTTCCCACTGTTCTCTCGCTGGGATTGTCACCATGACTCAGAAAATCTCCCTTCAATCTATGCCTTCCCCCATGGAGTGACTCAGCATCTATTCAGACGAAGTTGTGAAAGTGTTTGTCTTCACACGGCTGAAAACTGCTTGTGTGTTTAATGTGTAATGCATGTTTCCTTCATGTTTTAATAAAGACTATTTATTCATACACTAATCTCTCTCTCTCTCTCTCTTTCTCTCTCTCTCTCTCTCTGTGCAGACATGTCCACTAAGGTCGCCGTGGTAACGGGCAGTAACAAGGGCATCGGCCTGGCCATTGTCCGAGCGCTCTGCAAACAGTACCAAGGAGTCGTGTACCTCATGTCCCGAGACGAGTGGGTAACTCCGCCGGCTGCACCCCCACCTGTCGGCCTCGCCTCAGTGTCATTTCTCACTTACGTTTGATTCCTAAAGTACATTTTGGTTGTGTTAGTATTTTTAACTGTCTGTGATTTCTGTGTGAGGCTGTCGGTTCAATTTTAAAATGAACCATACGTTCCAGGGGCCGCGGTCAGGAGGCCGTGGCGGCTCTGGGCTCGGAGGGACTGAAGCCCATGTTTCACCAGCTGGACATCAACGACCTGAGCAGCATCACCACCGCCGTCGCTTACTTCAAAGACAAGTACGGAGGAGTGGACGTCCTCGTCAATAACGCTGGGATCGCATTCAAAGGTCAGATTAGAATTACACGCTGATACTTCACTGGAGGCAGACACACAAATAAATACTAAAACCATGTCATGTTATTTGTGGAGGAGGTCATATATACACTCTAAATACTCTCCCTCTCCTCAGGGGCTGACCCGGCTCCTTTCGACGTCCAGGCGGAGGTCACGCTGAGGACAAACTTCTTCGCCACCAGAGACATGTTGACTCACTTCCTGCCGATCGTCAAAGCAGGAGGTGAGGACTCTGGACCAAGTTGGACTAACTGTTAACAAATAGCTCAGTGCAGGGGCCACTTCACAGATTTGTTTTTATTTGCTTAAATAAAAGCTGTAAATAGAAGTGTAGTTATCTGCAGGTGTTCTGCACCTGCAGTTTGACGTGAGAGAGACTGGGAGAGTCACACAGCGAGGTTTGTGTTTTGTGTTTCCAGGTCGTGTGGTGAACGTCTCCAGCTTCGTCGGCTATCGTGCCCTGACCCAGTGCAGCCCGGCGCTCCAGAAGCGTTTCCGCAGTGAGGACATCACTGAGGACGAGCTGGTGGGACTGATGCAGCAGTTCGTCGACGCCACCAAGAAGAACGAACACAAGCAGGGCGGCTGGCCTGAGACGGCGTACGGCGTGTCCAAGACCGGCTTGACGGTACGATCAGTCTGTCTGCAGAGTATAAACCGCTTCTCTCAACTGTCCAGTTTAATAAGACTGGGAAAAACCAGATGTGATTGAAATTGAACCTAGAAACTAGATGCTTCTTTAATGCCACATTTCTCATTATAGAAAAAGTGATGGATCAAACGTGTTCATGTTTGTGTTTTTAGACTCTGACCATGATCCTGGCTCGTCGTCTGTCCAAGGAGAGACAGAGCGACAAGGTAAACTGAACTCCAACAAATCTCCCAGCTTACACACATCGTGCTAGTTTGCTTCAACATGTAAAAGGATTTAAATAATGTTCAATTGGACGTTTTCTTTGTCCGGCTAATTTATGGGTTGTTATTTATTTTGTTTATAGATCTTGCTGAATGCCTGCTGTCCAGGATGGGTGCGCACCGACATGGCTGGAGATAAAGCCCCCAAGTCACCAGACGAGGGCGCTATCACTCCGGTGTACCTGGCCCTGCTGCCGCCCGGAGCCACTGATCCTCATGGGAAGTTTGTCTCTGATAAGGAGGTTCAGGCCTGGTGAGAGGGTTAAAGGGTGTGTGTTGGGTTTGATTCCCACAGTAACTGTGCATTATTCTTTCTGGGTGCTTTGGAAATTCAATTTTTTTTCTTTAAAATATTTTATACATGTCAAAGAGAATATGTGCTTTAACAGGAAAAAACCAAAAATGTTCTGAAAACAATAAAAAGTTTTGGCAAAAAGTTCTGCAACATTCTTTTTCATTAAAACATCACATACCTATTGTCAAGACATCACATTACACATATGTACTTTTAAAATCAAATATCCACACAAACAAAGTAAACTTCACTGGTGCTTAAACTGTGTCTTTAGTGGTCACATGATTAAACCCTAAAACACTCCCATCATGCACCGCTCTCACGGACATATCAACACAGAGTAAAGTATATTTATCATCTTTGTGCCTGTGGATCAAATAAAGAAATAAAAATAAACCTCAGTACCTGGAAAATATCAAAATGGTTTTTTAAACATCGACCCCGCGCGGCGACGCCTTCTCCAGCCCACGTGGTCAGTGTTTACTTCCGGGTGTGCGCGGTGACGCTGCGCAGAGCCTCCTCCACCTCCTGCAGCTCCTCTCCCTCCTCTCCTCGTTCCCGTCGTTCTCCTGCAGCTCCTCGCTTCTTCTCTGCAGCTTCAGCAGCTCCTCATCCTCAGGTCACAGTAAGAAACCTCACTTCATCCTCAGATACAAACTCAGCGAGTTGTTCACTGGGGAAATGTGGATTCATCTGGTTCTAAATGAAGGTGTGACAAAAATAAAGTGTTATGCAACTGGAATCGGGTGAAAGGTTCACACTTAATTGAATACGATGCAAACAAGGAACTCGTGATGTGAACATTTCGTCTTTTTACTGCTGTTTCTAATTAAATATACTTACATGTGATAATAATCATCTAAATTCTAGTTGACAAACTTTTATTTACTTAGCTTTTAGTTTTCTTGGATTATTAATCTGGATGAAATTTGGATTTCTCACTGTTCTCTACCTGGGATTGTCAACATGACTCAGCAAATCGTATCTCCCTTCAATCTATGCTCTCCAGCATGGAGTGACTCAGCATCTATTCAGACGAAGTTGTGAAAGTGTTTGTCTTCACACGGCTGAGAACTGCTCGTGTGTTTAATGTGTAATGCATGTTTCCTTCATGTTTTAATAAAGACTATTTAATATGTGAGTTCATACACTGATGTCTCTCTCTCTCTCTCTCTCTCTCTCTCTCTCTCTCTCTGTGCAGACATGTCCACTAAGGTCGCCGTGGTAACGGGCAGTAACAAGGGCATCGGCCTGGCTATTGTCCGAGCGCTCTGCAAACAGTACCAAGGAGTCGTGTACCTCATGTCCCGAGACGAGTGGGTAACTCCGCCGGCTGCACCCCCACCTGTCGGCCTCGCCTCAGTGTCATTTCTCACTTTTAACTGTCTGTGATTTCTGTGTGAGGCTGTCGGTTCAATTTTACAATGAACCATACGTTCCAGGGGCCGTGGTCAGGAGGCCGTGGCGTCTCTGGCCTCGGAGGGACTGAAGCCCATGTTTCACCAGCTGGACATCAAAGACCTGAGCAGCATCACCACCGCCGTCGCTTACTTCAAAGACAAGTACGGAGGAGTGGACGTCCTCGTCAATAACGCTGGGATCGCATTCAAAGGTCAGATTAGAATTACACGCTGATACCTCACTGGAGGCAGACACACAAATAAATACTAAAACCATGTCATGTTATTTGTGGAGGAGGTCATATATACACTCTAGTTTCTCTCCCTCTCCTCAGTGGCTGACCCGGCTCCTTTTGACGTCCAGGCGGAGGTCACGCTGAGGACAAACTTCTTCGCCAACAGAGACATGTTGACCCACTTCCTGCCGATCGTCAAAGCAGGAGGTGAGGACTGTGGACCACCATCAAACCGCAGGTGTTCTTCACCTGCAGTTTGACGTGAGAGAGACTGGATTCACACAGCGAGGTTTGTGTTTGTATTTCCAGGTCGTGTGGTGAACGTCTCCAGCTCCGTCGGCTATCGTGCCCTGACCCAGTGCAGCCCGGCGCTCCAGAAGCGTTTCCGCAGCGAGGACATCACTGAGGACGAGCTGGTGGGACTGATGCAGCAGTTCGTCGACGCCACCAAGAAGAACGAACACAAGCAGGGCGGCTGGCCTGAGACGGCGTACGGCGTGTCCAAGACCGGCCTGACGGTACGATCAGTGTGTCTGCAGAGTATAAACCGCTTCTCTCAACTGTCCAGTTTAATAAGACTGGGAAAAACCAGATGTGATTGAAATTGAACTCTACAGGGCCTCAAAGATTTAAGAATTTAGTTGCTTCTTTAATGCCACATTTCTCATTATAGAAAAAGTGATCTAACGTGTTCATGTTTGTGTTTTTAGACTCTGACCATGATCCTGGCTCGTCGTCTGTCCAAGGAGAGACAGAGCGACAAGGTAAAAGTTTGCTTCAATATGTAAAAGGATTTAAATAATGTTCAATTGGACGTTTTATGATAAATGTAAATTCTAAAGTAAGGATAATGTCCTTGTAATCTTTTTTTCTTTGTCCATTGTTGTGGTCTAACGGCTAATTTATGGGTTGTTATTTATTTTGTTTATAGATCTTGCTGAATGCCTGCTGTCCAGGATGGGTGCGCACCGACATGGCTGGAGATAAAGCCCCCAAGTCACCAGACGAGGGCGCTATCACTCCGGTGTACCTGGCCCTGCTGCCGCCAGGAGCCACTGATCCTCATGGGAAGTTTGTGTCTGATAAGGAGGTTCAGGCCTGGTGAGAGGGTTAAAGGGTGTGTGTTGGGTTGGATAGGGTTAGTAACTGTGCATTATTCTTTCTGGGTGCTTTGGAAATTCTTTTTTTTCCTAAAAATATTTTTCTACATGTAAAAGAGAAAATGTGCTTTAACCAGGAAAAAAACAAAAATGTTCTGAAATCAATAAAAAGTTTTTCTGGCAAAAAGTTCTGCAACATTCTTCTTCATTAAAACGTCACATAACTATTGTCAAGACATCACATTACACATATGTATCAAATATCCTAATGTTAGTTAATGAACAGACATTAAACATTGTTAGAAGACAAATGAACAAACGCTGACTGGGTCAAAATGACACACACACACACACACACACACACACACACACACACACACACCAGTCTAACATTTCAGTTAGGTCGATACAATCACAGACATGTTGGTATCAGCGTTTATATTCACCACAATGAAAACCTTTACAGAATAAACACAAAAGCAGAAAAGATGTGCTTTCATGTTTTCATTGTACGTAAATAAAGTTTCTTATCTTAATTATAAAGACAAGTCTGCGGTGTCCTCAGCTGCAGCCGCTCTCACCTCCATCATTGTTGTTTCTTCTCAGTCTTAAACTCCAAGAGGACAAAGGAACCAGAGAGCACTTTCCCCAGTGTCACTTACAGAGTTTCACTGAAGCCAAATGTAATTTCCACTTTGCCCCGAGGCCTTGAGAATCATTATCCATCTCCAAAATGTGTTCGATAAACACGTACACCTGCATTCTGATATCTCTCTCCCTCTCCCCAGTGAAATCCAAATGCCCACAGCGCTTGTTAAAGCCAAGTGCAAAGAAGGTCAGAGACGAGGAAACAAATATTTATATTGTGTTTTTTTTTTTACCAGAGATAAACATGATTTGTACAGAAATGATCCCGTGGATATCCAGATTTTATTCAGCTTTATCTCTCCCTGTTTGTGTTTTAAATCTTTGAGGCAATAACACAGAGGACTGTTTGGGTTCCGTGCACAGTTTATACATTCTGTGTGTGTGTGTGTGTGTGTGTGTGTGTGTGTGTGTGTGTTGTTCAGACCCCAGTAAAGCCCTGATTACCTTGTAGATAAAAGAAATCTACGCAGCCAGAGAACGAGGGAGCGAGCCGGAGCGAGAGATGGCCACAGATGATAATCCTCTGATCCCTGCTGTGTGCCAGAGGAAAGCCCGCTCTCATCGTCATGGTGACCGTGGCTGTAATTGATGCACGAGCGTTATAATCACTGTATTGATCCTGAGGTGGGGAACTCCCTCAGAACTCAAACACAACAAACACACACACACACAACAATTGACAACAACAACACGTGTCGATAAGATTTAACTGAATTTATCTGAACTGAAACTTTATTTACAAGGTCACACCATCATTGTATTTAATTCTATTTTTATTTCATTACTTATCTGGATCAGATGAATTTAAAGTTGGTTTCATCAGGGACTGTTGGGCCTTGGTGGAGGAATAACTCCACTGATACCTCAAAACCTTTTTGTGCGGACAGATGTATCAGCAACATCTGGATCCATCTCCTCTTTGGTTTATATTACAAATGAAACGTTGGTGTCCAGCTTCACTGTCGACATGGGCAGGTCGTGTCGTGTCGCTCCCCTCAGTGTTGCTGCCGTTCCCACTGTTCACCACAGGATGTCTGTAAAGCACCACATCACTCCACAGCTCTCCTGCAGATGCTGCTCATCACAGATTCCCTGCCTTTACAGCCTTTCTGCATTCTGGGCCTCAGCATGAGCTTCCTGCATCCACCACCCCCCGTCTCTGTCTTTGTTAGGTGAAGCCAAATGTTGATCAAATTAAAATAAATAGACGTTGTGAAGCCAGCGACTGTGTAAACAGCAAACAGCCACTGATGTGTGCTCTTGAATGACCTTTACGAGGATGTGACGCTCCTCACAAGGATGGCAGAGGAAGAGTTATGGTCATTTTAGGTCAGTCGCCATTTATAGGTGCTACTAAATCTGTTTTATGCCCGTTCAAAATGTGTCCGGCGGTGCGTGGCGTCGCTGCAAAAAATAGCCTGATGGGAGGTAATGGCTGCTATTTACAAAGCAGTGAAGCAGCAGTCTGTGATGTCACTGTGATGTCAGTCAAACCCGCCAAGTTTGATGTTAAAAAATTGAAGGACACGCTCAGAGAAAATGGGAGCAGCATAGATGGAGCAGTGTAACGTCCCAAATGTAGTTTAAAACTCGAGTGTAAGTGACCGTGGACGCCACCAAGGCCCAGCAGCCCCGTGTGGAAACCACATTTAAATCTGGCAGTTTTTTTATTTGGATCTGCGCCAAATTACACACACACATAAAAATCAGCCCCGAGTTGGTGGAAATGCCAAAAAAACGCACCTCACAGTGTTAGGAAATCAGGATAAAAATGTCTGTGTTCCGCCGCTTTTTGGGTCAATTTACATTTTGGCCCATGTCCCGTCCTTCCAGCACGTTTTGTGGAATTCTGTTTCGTAGATTTTTGGTAATCCTTGTGACAAACAAACAAACAAACGTGGATATTTTTGCAATACAAACTTCATCCTCTGGGTTTGAGCTGTTCGTCCACTCTGAGATTTTTACAAAACGTCTTCCAGGAGCATTTGGGAAGTGACAGCATCACAGTTTACTTCCACTTTTGCTTTGTGTAATAAACACACACCAGAAACAACAACAGATATGGTGGCTTCATACAGTTTTTTCTACGTTTGGTCAGCACTGTTATAGGACTCATTACAAAACTGCATCTAAATCACTGCGTCACATTACCGACCTTCACAGACGTCTGTCTCACCCAACTACACTGGACCAAAGGATTCCTCACTGGTATTTGACAGATCGTTGATGTAGACGTTGTCGCCACCTACTGGCCACACACGCTTGTTTGAGTGTTTTAGTCGCGTTTGTGTTCTCGTCCTGACGGAGATGTTCTGTAAAACAAAGGTTGCGTAGAAAAGGCCACAGCCTCCAGATGTATTAAACGAGAGAGGGTTGGGGTTAGTGTTGTGGTCCGGTCGACTCCAGATGTGGCAGATGTGTTGCTGAGGAGGAAATGAGGCGTCGACTGAAGGTTTTTGGACGAGCGGCTGCTGAGAAAATCAAAAGGACGGACAGAAAGACGGACAGACCAGTATTCCTGGATTCATTAGTGGGATATGGATTGTTGGTTCAGGTTTGAATTTAGCTCATGTTGGGTTGAGGCTAAGGGTTAGTGATTAAATGTCAGATTAAATGTCACGTTTATATGTCAGGAGAGAAATCCAGCTCCACGGAAAAAAGCAAGAGCGAGGAAAAAAATCTTGCTTTGCTGCCATTTCATGCTGCTGCTCGTCTCCTGGACAAATGTGCGCACTCAGCCGCCGGTCTTTTCTTTTCCTGCTCTCTTTGCAGGGACATAAGCATAACATCAAAGTGGGTGGCGGCTGCAGGGAGGGAGAGTTGAACCCAGATGATCTGTCAGCTCTACAGGAAGCTGCGTGTCCACTCCAGAGACCATCTTCACAGGAGCGGCGCCTCATTCTCCTGCTCTGTGATGGAAAGGACTCGCTGCTGACATCACACAGAGCCGCGTGTCTTTGGAGCCCTGAAATGTAGAAGAAGAGGGGAAAAATGAAATCACAACATCAGCAGGGGAGGAACTTCAGAGTAACAACACACACGACAGGGGGAGGTTTCTACAAGACAAACGATTTAAACGTTGAAGGAAAACACCCCCACTTAGTGGAGGAAGGAGAGAACACTCACAGGGAATAATCCATGGATCTTGATTTTAGAAATAATCAGGTGCCTTTAAATGAGTGTGTGGTGCGATATAGATTGTGGTGCTACACAACCTCCCTTGCTATTGGTCAACTCTGTGGCGTCGCCAGTCAAAGTTCACCAAAGTTGAACATCGAACCCTTCACCGCAAGACGCTCGCACAAAAAAAAGGCGTGAACAGGAGTCGAAGGTTAATGGAATAAATATCTTGTAATATTCTGAAACTGATAAAAAAAGGCTTTTAAAGCATCATATACTTCAAAAGGTTTTGCATGATTTTGAAGCTGTGTTGATGTTTTAGAATCGGTTCTCCCTGTGCATCAGTTTGTTTCCCAGGTTTGAAATGTTAATGCTGATCTGAACACCGGTACACATACGTTAGAAAAAAAGTTCTGAAACATTGAAACTTGACTTTTGAAAGGGCAAATCTTTATTTTGGAGGGATATATTTATCCTATACAAGTTTTGCCATTGCTACATTAGCGTATGTGTGACCATGAATCATATTTCTGACTTCAGCCTCCACTACTGGTAAAGTTGAACAATCCCTCCCTTTGGTTTGACCTGCAGACGCTGAGATAAATGAGCTAAAGACAAAGAAATCAAAACAGCAAATATCAAAACCAAATAGACAGCCTCAGGCCTAATCTACACGTGTGAATCATCGTAATTAATTATCTATTCAGATCTAATTCTTTGGGAACCAACACTCGGCCTCTTCCGGTGCCTGAGGCAAAAACCACAGCATCCTTGAGAGCGTGAGGAGTGAAATATTCATGGTAAGTTGAGATAAAGAAGGTTAATTACAGACTAAATAATCTCCATTACAGCACATCGTGAGTCTGCCCTGTGAAGTCAGGATGTCTGCAGCTGCAGGAACACGGTTAATCACATTTGCTTTCAGCGCAGATTCTGCACCAGCGTGTAATTGGGTCTTTAGAAGAAAGTGTTTGGAGATACTGAGGTGCTCCTGCTCTGGTCATCGTGTCAATAACTACAAAGCAAATCCTCCTCTGATAACTTTGGATTCTTGAGTGGCTGATTATTTGATGTTGACATGTGCTGAGTAGACGGTTGTTTGTTCCCTGGAATACTTGATGTGCCTCTGGGGCGGCTAAATTAACTCTGACGGGCTGAACTTATTAACGCTGGCACTTTGTTGTTGTTTTTAAAAACACACTTGGATGATTTCGCTGCTCGGAGATAAAGCGGCGTCAGATATCAGTGTCTGGCGTTCATGTCTGGTAAAGTCCTGTGGATTGAGGAGGACGACCCCGAGTTTCCAGCTGCAAAACAGGTTTCAACACCACAACGTGCAGCTGACGAATAAAACAGAATATAAAGTGTAACCAATGGCTGCGTCTGAAATCACTCACTTATCAATACATAATCCATTATATAGTGAATTCACCATTTTATAGTGCAGTCTGAAAGCTTAGTGACATTTTTTATAGTGCCTACAGTGGATTTTGGACACAGCCAATGTTTTAAAAGCTGCAGGGATTAGACAAGTGCATCTGCTAATAAACCCACTCTCTTCTCTCCTCAGTCTTATGTCCACCATCCCTGATTGGACCAAACGAGGGAGCAGCGATCAGGAAGCTGAGACGACGGCACGTTCCCGTCTCAACGTGGGAAATTCAGTCTCACGCCGACTGTCTCCCCTGAGCTGAAAGATCTTTCCTTCAGTTATAAACCTCAAACAAGCACAATACAGAATCTGCCCCAAACGTCTGAATCTTGCTAGAGAGAACCCTCCACTCCTACTGACAGCAAAGGAAAGATAATATCATAATGAGGAAAAAGCAGGAAATAATTAAAAGCCTTGGAGAATGGTTAACTGTAAATATGGAAACAGAATAGAAATGTCTGAGAAACGTATCCCTACTATGAGAGCTGTTAAAAGCTGCTTGTTATCGTTTCCTCGCTGCTGCTGCTGCTGCCTCTCGATGCTCAGGAAGGAAAACAGCTGAAGCCATTTTTTAATGCACCAGTAAAGTTTGCATCCGTCCCTGTGAACAATAACGTGTGAAATATCACAACTGCCCTGAACGATGGAAACTGACTCAAGGGTCTTGACGAGCACAATCTTCTGCAGCTCGCAAATTCAATTAAAATGTCTCAGACGTTGGTGTTAGTGGACAAATGAATAAATTAAAAAAGACCCGGAGAACAATTTGAAAGACAGAGTTGCTTTAAATATCTAAAGGAACGATGCAAATACCAAACACAAGATATATACATTCATTTAAATCCGACAGAAAAACAAACAGATGAAAACATAACCATTCTTTTTTTAGGTGATCTTATTTCTTTGGTCCCTGAAGCACAGCCTGCAGGTGAACTGAGGCTGAATTCTGTTGTAGATTAGTCAGAAAAAGTCTCATTTGCAGGACGATGATGGGCAGAAAATGTATTTAGGTCCACTGCAGTATTACCTGAGAGTCTCACCTGAAAATCTGAAACTCTGTGAGCAGAAACCAAAAGACATTGTGAATTGTTTCTATGGAGTTTTTTTGTTTGAATACGCTTTGTATAAATCATTAGATCTACTGAGACAAACGGACATGACCCCGAACAGAAGTCAGACTTGATGCTAAATGTTTCTAGGTCACTCACGTTGAACTCTTCAGATCATTGTCAGATCAAGAGTCATCTGTGGGGGGGGGGGGGAAGCCTCCTCCCACGTGACCGGGGCGAGACTGTCGCCTCTCGTTACTGTGAAAGTGGGTCAATGACAATCAAGGAGCATTAGAACGAGATACGGCTGAAGACCTCCCCTGTGGAACCTGTGGATCACATGTGAGGGAAATTATTCTGTTGAAATGAAAGAGTCAAATGCAAAAACTAAATTCTGC